>NC_133777.1:9761867-9973461 GCF_003597395.2 Chelonoidis abingdonii
GGAGATTGGAGAGAAACCTGGTTGCACGTCTGGTCCCTCTGAGCCCCCGGAGTGAACAACAACCAAAAACTAACAGCACACACAGAAACTTCCCTCCCTCAAGATTTGAAAGTATTCCGTCTCCTGATTGGTCCTCTGGTCAGGTGACAGCTAGGCTTACTGAACTTGTTAACCCTTTATAGTCAAAGAGATATAAAGTACTTCTGTGCTATTAACTTTTCTTATCTGTTTACGACAACTATGATCCCATTATTTAAATTCAGAGCTTTCGGGGCTGCACCAAAATGGGCTGCAGAGTGCCCCGAAAAGTTAAGTGCTCCTGAAATGCCACAGTACAACCTTAAGAATTTAATCTGCCAGGAACTGAGATAACACGAAAAAAGCAAGACAAGAGGAACCTAGCTATTGTTAATGGGACCCTTCACATTTGCTGAACAAGATGCACAGTCATGTAGCTGCCATTCTTCTAGCCACATCTTCATGATGGTTATTACCTAGAAACTTGAATTTCTCTTTCAAGAAACAGTTATTCAAATAATATTTCCAAGCCCTTCTCAAAAATAAACTACTTTTGTTTAAAAATCACTAATTTTGGTTGCAGGAGGAACCTGGCATCCCAGGTTAGGCAAGTGTGACAGAATGTACCCATGTCCACTATTGTAATAATCTTTGTACAAAGTAGGCCTTGAGAGGTATCATTTGAAAACTCATAATTTCCTGGTCATTATTGTCCTGGTAAAAGACACATGGCAACATTGTGTGAAAAGTTAGAAGATTCCATCATATGGTATTATTAAGGGCTTGTCTGCACTGACAATTTACAGCGCTGCAACTTTCTCGCTCAGGGGTGTGAAAAAACACCAGTTCGAGCACAGCAAGTTTCAGTGCTGTAAAATGCCAGTGTAGACAGTGCACCAGTTCTGGGAGCTGTGCCCCTTGTGGAGGTGATTTTTTTAGAGCGCTGCACTCCTCCGCGATTACACAAGCCATCTTAAAGCGCTGCCAGTGTAGACTAGCCCTAAAACATGTTCCAAGTCTGGGGAGTGGCCAAACCAGTTCTTCAAAGACATACAGCAAACTGACCCCTCAGCCAGATGTAAACAAGGTCAATGAGCCTGTGACACTGCACCCCATATTCTTCACAGTGATATTAGTATGATATTATTATGATGTATTTTATGCAAGACATGTGAGGTGTCATTGGAAAGGTTATGATTTGCAGAATATGATTATCCTATTTGTATGCATATATCATTTTTGTATCTGAAGTTAGGAATACTGACTACATATCTGTATTTCAAATGTTTACACCTGGGGAACACCCACCAGACGAGATGTTCTCAGCCTAGATAGTGGGTGGGGAAGAGCCATTAGAGAGAGCAATAGGCTTTAGGAGATGCTTATCTCCCCTGGGGAGCCTTCCAAGTAATGGCTGCTTTAATCTGTTTGCTATCACTTATAATCACTTAAAATCTATCTTTTGTAGTTAATAAACTTGTTTTTGCTTTATCTAAAATCAGTGTGTGAGAATCACAACTCGGGGCAGAAAGCTGTTGCATATTCCCCTCCACACTGAGGGAAGGAGCAAATTTCATGAGTTTACACTATACAGTTCCCTGTGCAGTGCAAGATGGTATAATTTTGGGCTTATATTCCAGAAGGGATGCATGCCTTAGGAACTGGGAGGTGCCCTAGCTGGAGCCTTCCCATACAGGGGCTGGTCAGAGTGTCTGCATGTAACCGCAGCTTGGTTTGTCTCTATCTGTATGTGTGCTGGTGAAAGTGTAGACTGGAACCTGGAGAGGGCTTGGTGGCTTGTCACAGCAGTATAGCATAAAAGGGAGCCCTGGCTGGTGGGCCAGGGGAACTCAGTGGTACCCCAGTTTTGGGTGACACCCCAAGGGGAACCAGTCACAGGGCCAGTACCTGTGAAGTGGCTATTCTTTAGAAGGAAAGGGGGGCAGCGGGGGAAAAAAATCTACATCTTAGTAAAGACACAGCATGGAATTCCTGGCCCCATCTGCCTTTTGCTATGCTCTTAGATAGAAATACTTCTCAAAGGGAAGATGGGACTATAAAAAGAAGGGGCAAACATGCCCATGTACCCCTCCTCCTCACTCTCTCTCTCCATTGATTTACTGTACTAGAAGGAACAAAGGTAGCAGCCTTTCAACTGGGAAAGGGGCCCTGGTTCGAGAAGTTTGGCCAATAAGACTGTTGATAGCATACAGTGAGAAAAAACTTTGCTTTGAGTTTAATTTAGTTGGTTGGGCACTAGCTGCACTTTATCTTTATTTTTCTTGTAATCATTTCTGACTTTTATACCTCATTACCTGTATTCACTTAATTTTTTTTTGTGGTTAATAAACTTGCTTTATTGTTTTATCTAATCCAGTGTATTTGAACTGAAGTGTCTGGGAAACTCCATTTGAGAAAAGAATATGTGCATATCATTTCTATTAATAAAATGATTGACTTTCCATAAGCTTGTTTTGTCCAGGAGAGGGCTGGGCAGTACAAGACACATTTCTGAGGGGAAATGTGGGACTAGGGGTGTGTTGATATCACCCTGCAATATAAGCAGATAGGATCGTAGGTGTGGCTGGCTGCAGCTCACACACACACCAAGCTGAGGGTGACTTGCATGCTGGAGGCTGTTTGTGAGCAGGCCGGAATTGGAGACTACAGTGACAAAGCAGCATAAAGGGCACCCAAGGTCAAGAGTTACATAAGCACTCACTAGTCAAGATAGGACCCTGGGTATGTCACAGCAGGTTGCCAACCTGATCACTGAGACATGCATTTTGCCCCACCATTTCTTACCCAGCGCCGCTAAGCACAGCCTTCAATACAAGCACATGAGCCTCTGTGAGACTATCACTGTTTGGTCATTTGAAGTGACCCACCTGAGGAGAACTTAAAAAAGTAATGGTTACTGAATTCCTGCTTCAAAAGCCCAAACGTGTGATGACACCAATTATCCTGCACCACAGATGCACCAAAGACAAACCCAGGTCTTGCATGGCATCATGTAGAGCACCTGCTGAGAGGCCAGACTCTCTCAAGCTTGGTAACTAGGTATATTGTACTCCATTTTGTGTTACAGTCATTGACTGCATCTTCCTCTCAAACATTTGAACTTTGCACTGAAAACCTTAGCATTTCAGCAGCTCTCTTCAACTGTTTTTTCAAAGCAGATTTCCCCTTTTACACAGGGACGAAATAAACACAAACTCTTCTAATTCACTAATCAGGACAGATAATTACATCCCCTTTAATTGTTTTCTTTTCTCAGCTTAGGTTCATGATGATGGGAAATGGTAAAATTAGTCCAGAAGCCATCTGAAGTTTGCTGATTAAAGTCTTAATTGATTCAAAATGTTTGACAAATCAGTCTCTGTGAATTACTTCAGGATCATGATGACATCTTGTAAAGAAGCATTCACAAAAAGTTATAAATACTAATCACACGTTGAATGAGCACCAAGTTAGCATAAATCCATCCCTGTATAAATGACCAAGTTCTCTCCAGAAAAGCACTGAAATAACACTAGCTTTCTTTAAGGATTATTTTCACATTTCTTATTCACTTACAGTTTTGTGAAACCATAGCAGTAGGTGGTAAAATGAGGATCATGCAGGAAACAGAAAACACCTTGCAACAGTCAATTACCTCAACCAAACAAGAGTAAAACTCAATATACTCCAAATGACCCTCCCTATTCATGAGAGCAGATTGATTTAAGAGGAGACTTATCTCTAATAACCCCTTTAAAAGTCAGCTTCCTTATAAAGGCTCCTCATCCTTTCCTGAAATGATTGACAGCCTCTGAGTGGACTGCATACAATGTCTTCTTTAAACAAATGTTACTGCTCTCCATCTTTTGCAAGGCTCATAAAGCTGATATGTTTACAATTGCTGTGCCTGATAGCAGCAATGCATCTAGAGCTATAAGTACTTCTCTGATGCAGCACATTTCCATCTCCTCACCTCCAGACAAGATCTGAATTCTTCAGTGGTATTTTATGTCATCTATCATGCAGTGTTGATCAGCTTTACAAATCTGCATGGGCAGGTGGCCAGGGTTCCTTTTTAAAACACGGATTACACAGGTCCCAAGGAGATCAAAGATAAAAAGGAGAAGAGCCTTACACTGTTATTCTTAAAGGCTCATCAAAGTGAGGAACTACAGAACTAAACATAAGCACTCTTTCCATTTGTGGACATCAGAGTTAGTACACAACTACTTTAATACATGCCTCCCTTCTTTCTGCACTGATCATGCAATTCAATTGAACTCTATTTCCATTCTAAAACTGATATTTCAGTACCTGTGTCTGCACTGACACCATGTAATACATATTGCTGTGTCATTCTTCTAATAAAATAAACCTAGTTCCCATCTGATTTTTCAAAAACTACCATGTTTCACAGAATACACTATTCTTAATAGTATATATAGTCTGTAAAACTTAGTTTTCCTACTTCTACATGTCTGAAATCATTCTAAGGTGCTAAACAGAGCAAAAGGGTAGAAGTGATTGACTGCAGTCCAGCGTTTTTTCACAGACTACTGCTGCTACTACTACACCACCACAAAGGTGGTCTATGCAGAAAGTTTTACTTGTGCAGTGTGTATAGTCATTCATAAACCTCCCTATAAATCACATAACTCATGCAGGTTAATCCGATTTTGTTTGCAATGCTCTTATTAAAATATAATTGGCAAGTGTTCACATCACACATTACTGATCTAAATGATAGTTCACTTGTGATGAATATTTTCAGAATACTGTCCCATTAAAGATAACCATTTTTGACAAATCTAATATCTATAACTGTATACAGAGATTAGTTTTGAACTTCCAGCCCTACTGATAGATCATGAAACTAGTATAAATGCTGCAGTCAGAGACCGAAAATCACCAAGATTGCTTACATTAACATGAAACTGAAATGAATTATTAGTCCCATATGAAACTCTAACACAGAATGACTACCTAATTAAAATCTTATCTTTTAAAGACTTCAGTAAAGATTTGTCAGTTGACTTCATAAACCTCTCTGTTTTAAAGGCATAGTACTCCTTTTCAGATAGCATCTTTACTGGATGTAAAGTACTGAAAGGTAGTGTAGAGAAATTATTATAGTCACCCTCAAGAAACTGTGCATGTGAAGGTTCATTTAGAGAATTGTCTGGGCCATAATAGCAGCACGTTCATAGTCTATGTATTTTGAGTTTCACTGAACACAACCAGTTTTAAAAATATTTTGACAAAATTAAACACCCTCTTTTAGCAGGCATTTACAATAGAAAGGTGAAGAGCAAAATATACAATCTACCTACATTTTGCTAGAAATGCCCTAACACAATTCACTTGTGGCTTCTGGTCACTCCTCCACGTGGAAGTTATGTAGTCATTCCAGACTTGTGAAAACAGGTGTAACAGGGTTCACGACCTGCCCCTCTTCCTGGGACCTGCATGCTCTCCTCAATGAGGCTTCAGGGTTGTGCAACACCCATGTCTTTATTTACTTAAGGTTGTCCCACAACCAGGGTCCATCTATATACAAGCTTTACAGGCAGAGTCAGCCTCCAGCTGGGCAGCCTCCAGCTCCCACCCTGACTGACTTCTCCCTTACTGCCCCCTGCCTTCTGATACCCTCCCAGCCTTTATAGCCCATGGCTCCTCAGGCCAGTAGGTGTTGCCAGTCCTCAGGCCAGCATCAGGCCTTTCCATCAGCCCCAATCTGTCTCCCTTGATTGGAGCTGACCAGGCAGAGGCTAATTAGGTGGTTTTGCACCAGCACCCTGCTACAACAGGCTATTATTCCATTCCCTTTCCCACCTTTCTCTGCACACACTCATGTATACACACACACACACACATACACGTGCCTTTCATTGCCACCATAATTAAGGGTCTGTCACTTTTTCCATTATAAACTCCCTTTGAGAGCATTTGTAACAGCCTTTTAGAAAAGATTTATTTATGAATGTACAGATAGATGGAATTTTTAAAACAAGAAGAAATAAATAGCCTCTGATACTTAGCCCAGATACTTTATCGACCATATGTGCAACACAGGTGATGGCAGGATATCAGCAACATTCCAATCTATAACCAAAATATATAATTGTCCCAGACTAATTTATCAAAATAAATTCTGCATTATACTTGAAATAGGAATTCAGCAGACATTATAAAGTCCAAAGAAGTCTGCCAGATTCCATAATTTTTCTCTACATTAGCCTGTGAAGTGCAAATTGCCTTCTCCATCAATGAACATAATATCTGATTTCTCATCTACAGTTTAATCGAAGGTGGTGTTTCTGACCTTCTCTCATCTTGTCTAATACAACTGTTTGTTTTGTTGGCAATACAGACAATATCCCTAGTTTAGTTTCTGAAGTATCCAAGTCCTTCACCGCTTCAACTTAACAGTTTAAACTACATAATAGAAGATATTTAATATCTTTTCACAAAAACTAGTGGATAGCAGATAATCAAAAGTTCTAGCATGCCTCCTTTACAGTGTTTGGAATTTAATATAATTTATGAGGGGTTCAGGTTTTATGCACAAACTTAAATCTGGAATTTACCAATTCACATTTAACTTTATTGGGATTTCTTTAGCAAGCCATAAAAATATAAGGCAAAGCCACATGCACTCAGAGAGAGTCCACTGAACTTTCACATTGCATTGTTGTGATTGGCCCCTCATACTAAGTGTTTTTCACAATCAATTTATTAATTGAAGATACTCTTCTTCCAGCCCAAACATTCAATTAATACCTTTTCATGGTTGTACTCTCACCTCAGTATGTGCATTTTCAGTTAGCATCAATCTGAGTTATATTTTTGTATCTGAATGAGAACAGTCCCCTTTTTGTCTGACTTGAGACACATTAGTATTCCATCAGACTACATGCTAGGAGTCCTGCAAATGCTCATATGAGTAGTCCTTACCCAGGTCTGTAGTCCCATCCAAGCCAAAGAAACCACTAATCTAAGAAAGAACTATTCACACAAATGTTTGCAGAACCAGTCTCCTAATATCTATAATGTAAAAATCTAAAAAGAGTGTAGCTCAAATTATATTTTCCACCATATTGATCAAAAGACAAATGCTCCATTCAAATAAAGATCTTATAAAAGGAAATACTTTCCTGGGCCCACATATTGAATTTAAACTCTTTCAAATTGATGAGGCATAGTTATTCCATCATTCTGTTCTGGGTGATAGCTATTTTGCTCATCTGTTCAATAGCACAATGTCAAAACTTCAATGTATTTTTTAAAGGAGAATTAAATCATCCCTATCATTAGGTCCTTCACATCGTGAGACCAGTAATGGAGCCCATAGAAGGCACTGTTAAATGCTAACCTCAGTTACAATACTGAATTCCACTGAATTGATTAGGTTATACCAGTGCAACTGAAAGCAAAATTGACTGTACCTGTTACTTACCATGAATTGCATTTCGCAAAACTAAACCTGATCTACACAGTTGGAAAATATAGGAATTATGCCCATCTTACGACAACATTAATATAGTACTGTTGAGTCATGGCAACCACCTATAACATATCAATCTGGTAAGTAAGTCATTAACCTTCTTACAGAACTCATTAGTAACAACAATTGGAATGCACTTACATAAATATTTAGGAAGGACTACAGTTTTTATTAAGATTGATTCAAGCAATTAAGGAGATTGGAAGATAGAAATTTTGGAAACTTCTCATTCTAATATAAGGGATAGTACATTATTTTGAAATAGCTGCAGGACATATTTATACACATCAATTCCTACATACCTTATGGTATAGGTTGTTAATATTGAAGACGAGCATAAGAAGCAGAATCTTAAATCCAAAGATTTAAGTGTTTAAATGTTTGGTTAGTTTCCAAAATCCTACTCAAATTATTTTCATAGCTGGAAATTTACCAGATGTCTTCAAAGCAAAGGAACATAATATTGTCAAAGATCAACATATTGCTTTTGCATGTTTTTATGGATAAAGTTTTTTTTAATGGGAAACAAATTCTCACTTCTTTCTCTTTTAAATCTATGTTATTTCGTGGCAGTTTTCCATTTGCAGTGGAAGGTGGAGTTTGCCTTTTCCCAGCTAAATTGGAGTAGTGATCATCTGTTTAAACAGTCCATTCCTCAAAAACATGCCTGTTACATTCACTAGGACTGCACTAATAATGAATTTTTTTTTTTTTTTTAGTACAGCTTTTTAAATACTTGTATACTACAAATACTTCAATTTGTCAGGGCAAATGCAAACATACAACTCTAAGCAGTGTGACTAGAAATAAATATTATTTGAATAGAAAAACAGAATTGTGGATCAAATTTACCAGGGATATTGCCATAAATTAAATAATATTCATTTAGTTGAAGAAACAATACATTTTAGATTTTTGACACAACAATGAACTCACAAAATGTGCAACAAAATTTAGATAAAGAGAAGAATTCTCTAAAAAAGAGAAATCTTAAATTATTAAACAAACCAATTACTTCCAGTCAAACAAAAGATAATAAATGATAAACACACAATACACTTACATGAGTCTTCGCAATAAATCCCATGGCTTTTTACCGTTCAGCCACAGATTAGATAGGCCAGTATGAAGATGAGATCAATACTGTAATAATACATGGCTGAAGTATACGCAACCATGCAAAATCGTTTTGTGTGAAAGCAGGACATCAATCAGAATCTGATTGATAGTCACGACATTCACAACAAAGAAGCCATAAAGCTTCAACTTTCAAAAGCAACTGCATTAAACACAATGTGAAGCCTCTTTTGCAGATTCTCATTGTAGCTTATATATAATTGTGCAGGACACAGTATGTTGGAATTCATTTCCTTTCAGCCTCTCTCTTCTTTCTATCAAAGTTCTGTCTCTTCTAAGTTTCCAATCTAAAAATCTAAAAAAGGCAGTGCATGTCTAGCTAAAATAAAATGACCGAAATAGCCTTTTCTTATTGTGACACAAGATTTCCCATATTAAAATTAAAATACACTCAATAGTAATTCTTGGCTGTGCTGCAGAAGCAGAGGTTATTTAGAAGTGAGCACTTGACATAATCACTTATGATTCAAATAGAGGAGAAGAGAACTGAGATTGTTATTAATTGTATAGTATCATAGGTGTGCATCGGGCTATTCAGATCTGTAGATGCTCAGTCCTAATGATGAGCATGGGATAATAAACACCAAAGTACATAGCTAGATTTGTTACAAGTAAAATATCCCAGTCCAGAGGGATTTACAATCTAAAAAACCCCAGATAAGTAGTTGGTTCCACGTCTTCAGACACAGTAGGCCCATTTGTCTTATGTTGTTGCAATTTGCCAAGCTTGTGATGACCAGTGGCATGCCAGATAAGTTGCAAATGCAACTATTCCAATTTTTTGCAATGATCTTCAATATAGAATATTCTCTTCTCAGTTTCACAAACCCTTTCACCTATCTGTTAAAGACTTGATTTCATATTTGCAATCACCTTGAAAAGACCATCTGCAACTTTATTTACTCACTACCAATTACCTTCTTTAATAGTTGTCAAAACTATCACTCATAGGGATACATGATAAACGTACTCAGTGGTGAAGGCACAGCTAGATACGTAATGTCAGAGGCACCCTCAAAAACATGTACAAGGACAAGATCAAAAAGGCTAACGGACAAAATGAGTTATGTCTAGCAAGGTCCATAAGAGGCTCTAAAAAGAGGTTCTTTAAATGCATTAGGAGTGAGAGAAAGATGAAGGAAAGTATATGTCCACTACTTGGCAGGGAAAGAAAGCTAATAATGGTAGACATCATGAAGGCCAAGGTGTTTAATGCCTATTTTGCATCAATCTTCTCTAAAAGAAGGGTTAATTGTGACCACTTAACACAATTAATATTAACAACAAGGGGGAAAAACAGGTTAAAGAATATTTAGAGAAGTATTCAAGTTGGCAGGGCCTGATGAACTTCATCCTAGGATACATAAGGAAGAAGTTGAAGCAATCTTGGAACAATTAGTGATTACCTTAGATAACTCATGGAAGACAGATGTGGTTCTAGAGGACTGGAAAAGGGCAAACAATGCCTTTCATTTAAAAGGGGGAACAAAGAGGACATGTGGAATTACAGACTAGACAGCCTAACTTCAATATCTGGAAAGATACTGGAACATATTATTTAAAACATCAGTTTGTAAACACCTAGAGGATAATAGGGTGAAAAGTAATAGCCAACATGGATTTGTCAAGAATAAAGTATGCCAAACTAACTAATTCCCTTCTTTGACAGAGTTATTGGCCTAGTCAATAGGGGGAAGCTGTAGACATAATATATCTTGATTTTATTAAGACTTTTGCTAGTCCCCATGACATTCTCATAAGCAAACTAAGAAAATGTGGTCTAGATAAAATTTTAATATAAGAAAAGGCCATTTTCAAAGAGTAATTATTAACAGTTCACTGTCCAACTGGGAGGACCTATCAAATGGCGACTGCAGGGGTCTGTCATGGGTTTAGTACTATCTAAGTTATTAATGAAAATGCTGGTTAATGAAATGCAGTGTATGCTTGTAAAATTTGTGGATGACACCAAGCTGGGAGAGAGGGGAGGATTGCAAGTACTCTGGAGGAAAGGTTTAGAATTAAAAATAACCATAATATATTGGAGAATTGGTCTGAATTCACAAAAATTAAATTTAATAAAGACAAGTGCAAAGTACTTCTCTTAGGAAGGGGAAAAAAATCAAATGCACAACTACAGAATGGAGAATAACTAGCTAGGCCAGAGGTGAGCAAACTGCGCTCACCGGATCAGACTCTTGTGCCTGGCCTTTGAGCTCCCGGCCACGGATGCTAGCCCCTGGCCCCTCCCCTGCTGTCCCTCCTCCCCCACAGCCTTAGTTTGCTGTGCCGCCAGTGCTCTGAGCGGCAGGGCTGAAAACTCCTGCCAGGCAGTGCGGCTGCAAGAGCCGCCAGCCTGCCTCAGAGTTCTAGACTGCGCAGAGGCATGGCTGGCTCTCGCCGGGCAGCACGGCTGCCAGTCCTGGTGCTCTGAGAGGCATGGTAAAGGAGCTGTGAGCGGGGGAGGCTGGATAAGGGGCAAGGGTCCCGGGAGGCAGTCAGGGGACAGGGAGCAGGGGACAGTTGGATGGGACAGAGGTTCTGGTCGTGGTGGTCATGGAATGGGGGGATTGGATAGGTGTGCAAGTCGCAGTGGGCCTGTCAGGGAGCGGGGGGTTGGATAGGGGTCGGGGAAGTCAGGGGACAGGGAGAGAGCCGGCTGGATGGGTTGGGGGTTCTGAGGGGGGGAAGTCAGGGGGTGGGAAGTGGGAGGGGGCAGAGGCTAGGCTGTTTGGGGAGGCACAGCCTTCCCTACCCGGCCCTCCATACAGTTTCAGAACCCCAATGTGGCCTACCCTTGAGCTAGACAGTAGTGCTGCAGAAAAGGATCTGGGTTATAGTGGACCACAAATTGAATACGAGTCAACAATGTGGTGCTTTTGCAAAAAAGGCTAACATCATCTGAGGCATATTAACAAAAGTATTGTAGGCATGTAACAGGAGGTAATTGTTCTGTTCTACTCACCTGGTGAGGCCTCAGCATGAGTACTGTTTCCTAAAGTGTGTTTGGGAGCCATACTTGGAGAAATTGAAGAAAGGTCAGAGGAGAGCGAAAAAATAAATGACAAAATGTTTAGAAAACTTAACCTATAAGGAAGGATTAAAAAAAATAGGTATGTTTCATCTTGAGAAAAGACGACTCGGGGGGTACCTGATTGTAGTCTTCAATTATGTTGAAGGCTGTTACAAACAGAATGGTGATCAATTTTTCTCCATGTCCACAGAAAGTAGGACAAGAAGTAAAGGGTTAATCTGCAGCAAGAGATTTAGGTTAAATGTTAGGAAAACCTTTCTAATTATAAGGATAGTTAAGCACTGGAATAGGTTACCTGAGAAGGCTGTGGAATCCCCCTCTTCAGATATTTTAAGAATGGGTTAGATGGACACTTGTCAGGGATGGTCTACATATATTTGGCCCTGCCTCAGCACAGGGGGCTGGACTACATGACCTCACAGGGTCACTTCCAGCCCTACATTTCTATGAGTCTCCTCCTGGGTTGCAATCAAATGCTTTAACCACAAGACTATCCATTCTCTCTTTATAGTTCCATGTCTCATTTACTGTACACTTTTCAACTTCAGTAAGAGTCCTACAGACAACAACTTCACTCACTACAGAATCCTCACTAATTCATTAAGCACTGTCCATCTTGTGAACTGAATGAAGCAGAGGTCCGAATGGAAAAAATAGGATGTGATCATGTTACAGGTGGTATCATAATTCTATCATTTGTGCATATGCATTAAGATTGCATGGGCAAACTGGAATCTGGCATTTCCTAGTTTCTGAATGCTTGACTTTCTAACATTAATATGTTCAGATGGCCTTTTTCAATGTCATTGCATAAAGCTTAGAGTTGAGTACATATACTTGTACAGTGTCCAGCACACTGGGGCTCCATTGTTGGTTGGCCTTTAAGCACTACTGTAATAATCATGGTTAATAAAATAAATAATAATAATAATATACTCCCAGCAAGTAGTTCTGCTGACAGAATGATAACGCTGGCATCAGAACATAGAGAACTTCTAGCCTTATTCCATTTTCCGGTTCTGTGTTTTATATTGATAAAAGATTAAAAAGAAATACTTTAACATGAACATTTATTATAATAATAATAATCCCTGATCTTTCACATTTATTTTTTTCAGATTATGCTTGTCAAAAATGCAAGAGGAAAGCAGTAGATTTTTAAAATATACTGTCAAGTATCAGAGGGGTAGCCATGTTAGTCTGGATCTGTAAAAGCAGCAAAGAGTCCTGTGGCACCTTACAGACTAACAGACGTACTGGAGCACGAGCTTTCGTGGATGAATACCCACTTCGTCGGATGAAATATGTCTGTTAGTCTATAAGGTGCCACAGGACTCTTTGCTGCTCAAAATGTACTGTTTCTCAGCTATGTCATAATCTTCATTAAGAGAACTCTTTAATATACAAAACACACCATCAGCAGAATTTTTCAGTGACTGCTTATTATATTGAGCTACTCTGCTAAGAAATAAATATGCATAAAACAAGAGACACTTATAAGCAAAGTTTTCTGATACAGGGGTAGTTAAAAAAGAAAACCTCAACTTGTTTGCTATCAAATATCTCCTAAACTGTTTACTTTGGATGACTGAACATGTGAGCCCCTGTTCATATCCTTGGAACATGTCATTTTAAATTACATCTTTTCATTTGTAAGAAATTACATGATGATTATATTTTGACATGAAGATCACTGAGAAGCTGAGCAAGATACCTATATGGTTTCATACTATAACTCCTAGAACTGATAGCATATCTTATTTTATTACAAAATCACGTAGAGCTGTTGCAGCCTCATACCACAAGAAAATAATTGTGATTAGCTCTCCTTAAAATAGCTATTCTAAGTTAATTCTGCATTCAGTAAATTTCACAGAAAGGTTACAGCTTCTACAATTTTTGACATTACAGGCAAATATGGCTCCTGGTATGTACCATTAGAAATCTATGAGATCTGAAATTGTGCAGGCACCTTCCATTGTTTCCCAGCAACTTCATCCATGGTTCCCAAACTGGGGTTCGCGAAATATTACAGGGGGTTCTTGGGAAAAAATTCCCTAATAGTAGACAGATCTGTCCCTAGGGACCCCAGATAGCACAGGGCCAGCAGCCCAGAGCTCCTGAACTTCCAAGAGTTAAGCAGATCAAAGCAAGCATATCTATCACACTGAGGAGATTTAAACGTCAAGACTGCTTATAAGAAATGGAAACGGAGGTGTTTTTAAAATTAAATAGACAGCTAGTATTGTTTTACAAATTATTATGAAGAACAAATTTAAGCTTTCTTGTAACGTGCATTGTTTGTCTGGACTACTTGTGTAGGAGGAACTCTGAGTTGGCTTCTTAAATACCTTCATGCTGTTTCACATCTGATACTCCTTGAGGAAACATAGGAGCCTTGTCTCATAATAAGCTTATTCAAAGTGATACAAGCTATGAAAGTGAGATCTTGGAAGAGTGTTGCCATTTCATAATGTAATAAAAATATTGTAATTAAATGATCATAATAATTAGTGTGTCATAAGCATGTCATAAAGACAAATTTTATATTTCCAAGATCACTGCTTTTATAATTTATACTTTGGTAAAAGAGAAAATTCCTGGAAATATTCATTTTTAGGAGGCAGTTAACAAAACTTGACATTTTAGTGAAAGGGGTTCACAGGTTGTTAAAGTTTGGGAACCACTGATATAGATGAAATTCCAGCTTTAGATAGGTTACATGATAAGAATGTGTAAATTACACAGAAATTTTTCAAATCAGTCATCTTAGCTGCTTACATACTCTAATGAGTTGGATTAGTAGAAACACTCATACAAAAGTTCAGAAGGCAATATCCAAAGGGGGTAAACTGGAATTGGAATGTTGGCATTTTTTAAATCAGTATCTGGTGTCTAGGCCCCTGCACTCTTCTGTTGGGCAATGGATTTCATAATGCAGCATTCCGTTAGGTCCATAAGCATTAAGATAAGTGATCTCTTGCTCTCAGACCTTGACTATGCTGATGACATTGTTCTTCTAGTAAAGAGTCCTGACAGGTTTCACAAGGCCAGAGTTGGCCAAGGTTGGGCTTCCTGGTTCATGGTCAAAGACAAAGCTGAAAAACCTATGTCAGGTCCTCCCACAACTCCAATCTCTTTGAATAATGAAACTGTTGAAGCAGTCTCCAGCTTTTGCTATTTGGGTTCAATACTCACCTATTTCCTCCAACTCTGATACAGAGGTCCTTCACCAAACTGGCATCGCAGCATCAGTAGCATGACAATCTCAGCATGACAACCAAGCTCAGGATCTATTCGAGCTATTTCCTCTCTGTACTGCTGTTTGGGTGTGAAACATGGACACTATTGCCACTCAGACTGGGCAAAACTGGAGGCTTTCCATTCAAAACGCCAGTGTCATATCTTGGGCATAAAGAGGAACGACTTCATTTATAACACAGACGTTTATGGTAGCTACAGGCTACTGGGGCCATTGTCCATGTCTTAGGCTTTTTGGACATGTCACCAGAATATCACAAGACGTACTGGCTACCGCCATTCTCTGGGCAGCTTGGAACATCCGGGATAAAATTCCACCAACTGAGCAGTAGAGGCAGACTAGAGGCAGAACCCCTGTCACATGGGTGCATCAAGTCCGTTCTGATGTTGGACTACTGACCCTTTGAGCCCTTGCGGCCGCACAGGAACAGACCAAATGGGGAATGATTGCTATGGCAGACCATTCAGCTAAGCATTGAAGAAAAAGAAGAAGATAAACTGATATGTAGGACTCCAGAAGCTATTCTTTTTTAGTCTTCACAGAATTAAAAAAAACAACAACAAAAACCAAACAAACAACCTAGAAAAACATACACCAAAACATCTTTTTCTCTTTGGTAGAGGTGAGAATATAAAAATCTTGATTAAAAACATTTTATAAATGCTTCTAAAGTATGTGTAATAAAGTTCTCTTATTTGGGAGTTAAAAAAAAATCTATTTATGTTGATCATTTGGGTGGGAACACATTGTTGAGAAAAACTGACAGTTCTAAATTATTTGTTGTTAGTCACACAGTCCCAGGAAATGGTCAGCATGGGATATTGTGATCCAGTTTTAATGGCTCCTCTACTCTAATAAATGAAATAATAATAATATATAATTTATTATTATTACTAATGCATTTAAAGAGTTTTTCAAAGTTCCCAAAGTATTTTGCAAATTTGAAGTATACATAGTTATCACTTCCTACACAGGAAAAATTCAGACAATTCAGGGATGCAAGATTGCAGCTCTTTAACAGCACATAATGTTTAGGAAATGAAGTAAAGACGGAGCCAACTGAAACTACAGAAGGGATTTTTAGCAGGCAGAATACACTTAAGATGGAATTGGTCCAGAATATTAAGGTTAGCTCCCGATTTCTAAAAATTGGCATGAGAGCTTGAATGATCAGAAGTGAATAAAAGCTTAGTTTTATTTCCCATCAAAAAGTTGCCATCTTCAAGCAGCCCAATGCCCTCTAATGCCATGCTAGTATCAGGGCCGGCTCCAGCTTTTTTGCTGCCCCTAGCAGCGAAGCAGGGGGGGAAAAAAGATAAAGCCGCGATTGGCAGCACTTCGGCAGCAGTTCTACCGTGCCGCTTCGTTCAGTGGCAATTCAGCAGCCAGTCCTTCCCTCCGAGAGGGACTGAGGGACCCGCTGCTGAATTGCCACCGAAGACCCGCACGTGTCACCCCCTTCCATTGGCCACCTCAAGCACCTGCTTCCTTCATGAAAGCGCCACCTATTCAATGATCATTATCACTTCCTGCAGAACACAGAAGTTTCTGGAAGTCTCCTATCCAACTAATAACCAGGCTTGACCCTGCTTTATTGTAAGATCTCACACCGCAAGGAGGTATAGCTGGACCTATGTAGCAAGATGACAAGTAGTTATTTGTCAATAGCTTTATTACTGCAATATTTAACTCTGAAATATATCTAACCAGAGCAGAACACAGTAAAAAGCAGAACAGAATATGTTTCTTGGCGTTATGATACATCCTTTATTACAATTTATGGGTGACTTTGGATGTAGGAGGTAATCCTTTTCCTGTTACTACTTTCAGCATCTGTGGTTTTCTGAACATCCAATCAGCATAATGAAATGAAAACAATTTTTATCAGAATGAAAAATAAAATTGATTTACAAGGGTCAATGGCCCTGGTTCTCCAGTGTTCTCAAGCTGCTCTTCACCACTCTAATGATCCCAAGCTGCCCAGAACTGATGCAGCAGTCAGGCTGCACAAGATATCCCCCAGACTAAGGGGACTTTTGAGTGGCATATAGCTGCCGAAGTAGCTCCTATACACACACCCTGGCTACTGGTACAGGGCAACTGTCCAAGGAAAAGGCTCTAATAAAGCCACTCCAATTTATGCTGGGGACCAGAGGGCTCCGGGATCAGGAAGCCAAATGTTGCTTAAAGCCATCTTTTTGCCCCCTCCTCAACTATGGCAAGCACTCCTCAGCCACAGCTGAGAATCTGAACTTTTGTATCCTAACCCAAATATTTAAGAACCAAATGTAAACAGATTTTGCTAGTTGTACAGTACTTTGAACAGGACTATCTGGATCTGGTTACTTGACAGGAAATTTATCCCATGTCTGTAGACACTCAGGATTATTAATCACCCATCTCTTCTACCCATTCATATATTCTTCATGCTTTTAATTTCTTCTTAAACATTAACCCCACAACTGTAGTATGAATTTACTTATATCTCAAGGCCTGACTGACATAAAAATGTATATGCGATATCTCACTGGAAGTGCCTGTACTTTTTAAGATGTAGACACAAGCCTAATTTGTTTGGCATTTGGTATGTTTTCACCATAATTTGCAGAACGTTATTAAAATATTTTTTCTAGGTGAATCAGTAAGTTGAAAAGTAGAGGTTCACTGTCATAATAAAACTTTTCTGTGCATAAAAGTTTTTTGGTACTACTGCTATGATGGTCTGCCAGGAAATCATCATGCTTTGTACAACATGGCATTACCCTACCTGGCATGTATAATTGATGTATGTCACATTTTATAAAATGATTAAAAGGTAAATTCAATTTTCTATTTTCCCTGTTTGTGTCCTCTAAGCATCTCTTATCTTCGCATATCACTTATAGAGCAGTGGCAAAGATAGGAGACAAATCACTCCAATGAATGTAATAGCAAAACTGATTAGAGAGAGGGAGAGATTAATTGCATGTGTCAGATATAAATAAAAGATTTAGGTGACAGCCTAGATATATGATACATATGTATTATACAGCTAGATACATAGAACTACATGCGCAAAGTTCAATATATATTATAAACCTATGTTAAAATAGGGGCTAGGTTTTCAAAAAAACAAAGCCAGTGATTTTGGCTGAGAAATGTGTGTAATAATATACACACTATGGGGCAGATCTCTAGTGGGTATAAATTTTCATAGCCCCACTGAAGTCAACGGAGCTATGAAAATGTACAACAGGAGAGGTTCTGCCCCCTATTATTATGATTGTTCTAGTTGTATTTAGAAGAAAAGGAATGGATTGTTCCCTCTTCCACCTACTTATTTTCCATATCATAGTCAGTAGCAGTGAGAAGTGCGGAGTGGCTCACCCAGTTCAAGAACAGAGTAGTCATTCTGAAAAACTTGCAGTTTGGATACTCATTTGTCAGTGTGATAATATTTAAAATGATACATTTCACAGACATGCAGCTTCTGATTTTTAAATATTTTGTTATGCTGATTTAGAAATAGAAAACTCTCAAACTTCAAAGATTTTGAGTTTTGTTTTGTTACTTTAAAGGAAATCTCACCTACCTTTTTTACTGTAGAAATATGATCTACTATCAAAAATAATGACATTGGCTTTTAAAATATTAACACTGTAGTTACAAGTTGATCGTATCTGCTCATTACCTCATTCCTTGGTCTGGATGTTCAATCTCACCTTCCCCTCATGCTGTTTGAACCCTCAATACCAGTATCCAGGTGTGAAGTCAGCTGGAATTCAAGTTCAAATCAGCAGGGGAGATGTTTTCAATCTGGGCCAGGGAGGAACAGCAGATGTGAAATGTGTGGAATGCAATCTGCTGGGAAGGTGAAGCATTGCCAAAACAGTGCAATGGAACAGAGGGACATAAGATAGTCACTTTGCCTTCTATTCTGCAGGAAGGAAGGCAACTAAAAGGATATAAGGCCAGAAAAGACATGAAATTTCCAGAGATAATTATTAGCTAAATGTATTATTTCAATATTTTAATGATATATTCTTTGTAATATATAATTTATTTACTATACAGCCATTGTTAAAAAGCAGGGGGGCTTTCCTTACAGGAAAAGATGTAACAATTTAAAAGGAGTCATGAAATTTGGAGTTTAAGATTGCCATTATGTCCTAAATGCACACCATTATTCCAATTTAATGTATTCAAGAACAACACATCAAATTCTATCCCAGGTAGCTATAATGGGTTAAATTAGCGATAACAGCCTTAGCTAAAATTCCTAGCTTTGATCAGCTATAATCCAACTTTAATATTTGTTTCTGTGATTCAAAAGTAAAATCTTTAACATTTTAATGGAATCTTTTTGTTATAATTTCAATTACTGTAAATATATATTTGACTTTTAAGAAAATATCTAGCCCTCGCCCCACAAATTTATTTAAGTCATATCCAATCAATTCTCAGAATGAATGGCCCATAATTACCAGCCTGACAAGTTGAAATAATCACAATCATAGTCCTCCTGGAAATTCTCCTTGACAAAGAGAAATTTTAAATATTGTGAAGAAAAGGAGGGGAAATGAAATGGCATTATTTTCAAGAAAGAAATAAAAATGGCACAGCTGATAGAGCACCCAGAGTTGGGCTATACTGGACTTTCCTCGCATCTGATCAGAACTGACAGCTTATAAAGTACAATCATTGCTCAGAAATGTAATTTTCTCCTCTCAGCTTCCATCCCCATGTATCTTTTCTTTGGACAAAAATGTCTTATTGAAGCATTAATTTTAT
Organism: Chelonoidis abingdonii; assembly: GCF_003597395.2. Classification (NCBI taxonomy): domain Eukaryota; kingdom Metazoa; phylum Chordata; order Testudines; family Testudinidae; genus Chelonoidis; species Chelonoidis abingdonii. The sequence continues at coordinate 9,781,593 of NC_133777.1, forward strand.
TTAGCAGAACTAATCCATGGAGGCTAAGTGAATGTAAAATCCCCATGGCAAGGACTAAAAACAGTTTGACAAGTTCATAGAGCTTGCTTGAGTTTGACCTCAGAATAGAAATGTCTGTTCTCAGGAGGGTCTGGCCAATTCCTTTTTTCTGTCTACACCTGAGCTGCTGGAGTTAGCTATGAAAAATTCATGCAACAATATGTTTCAAACGCCCACCTCTATACCCTCAACATCTGCTGACTTTACTTCAGCTTAAACCTCAAAGTGAATCCTCTCTTTTAGTTTGCAGTAAACTCTGATGGTGAATAAGAGAAATTATGGTTTAGGAACGCTTCCATCCTGAAAGGAAGATATCTACTCGGGACCTGCTGATGATTTATCTTCCTAACAATACTGACAAAGGGAAGTATTTCAAAAATAAATGCGTCCCAAACAAGGGGAAAAAACTCCAGACCCAGCTGGATGAAAAAACACCTCAAAAATGTTGTTAGAAGTAAGCAGAATGCCTACAGGGAATGGAATAAGGGATTGATCAGCAAAGAAAGCTACATCCTGGATCTTAGAAAACATGGAAAAAAGTGAGAATTGCTAAAAGTTAAGTAGAATTAGCTCTTGCCACGGAAATTAAGACAAGTAGTAAGAGGGTTTTTTTAGTTATATAAATTAAAAGAAAATAAGGAAAGATGAGTTTGGGGTGCCATGAAGTGTGGATGGGAATGTGATAAATGAATATCGATATGGCCCCAAAACTAAATGAATCCTTTGCCTCCGTTTGTTGCAATTAATTTCTTAAATGTTATGCTCATTGCGTAAAAACCCTTTTATAGTTATTTGATCTCCATGGACACTGACAGTGACCTAAACATCTTGTACTGTAATAAGATCCTTTTCTTTTATTGTTCAAATAATTTTGTTGAAAAATCTGTACCCTGCAGTTCTGAAGTTGAATATTTTTCATCTTTTATATTTTGTGTTTTGATAACAGTTAATTGAATAATTAAATGGGTTTCAGCCAGGGACAATTAGGTCTATTTAGCTTTATCTAATAGATGACCACCACCACAGAATAAAATACCTTCTTACTGCAAGTGGAAGTGAGGCATGATAATATGACATCCTTGTATTTTAAATTAATTACAATACAACCATACCAGGAGTATAAGTTTTAGACCCCAACTATTCCAATCTTACCAATTGCACAGTGGTTTCCTTTTTACACTCCCAATGCTCAGGGAGGAAATTTATCTTCATTAAATGATAATTGTCTTTATTATATTTTGACTCTTCAGAAATGCTAGCTGGCAAGGTTTTTACAATTTTCATCAATCTTGTTTTGTGTTTTTACAAAGCCTGCACCAGAAAAAGACGTCCAAATCTGCAGAATGCTCTATATTTCCTAGCAGTATGAATAGGTCTTGAGAATATCTAATTTGCTAATATATCTACTGAAATGACATGCACCTCAATATTTCACAGCTTAACAAGAAGGTCCAGCAGCAAGGTCCTGAATTGCAGTTCCAGATGATTAGTGCTGCAAAAGCAATTCAACCAGCAGTGTCCATGCTGTCAAAACAGTTTACATATGCCCACCTTCTACAATCTTGCCTTTTCACTCATACACCAGGGCTATGCTCTTTCTTATTTTTCATAAAATATTTGGAGAGAGATTGACAATATAACTGCACATTGCTAAAGTTCCTAGACTGGGTTATATCGGTGTAGGGTTTCTTATTATCTATAGTTTTCTATTTAGGTTAATAGCTAGCTCTCAGTATAGCTTGGATTCTCAGAACCTCACCTTTTTATTGAAGTGATATACTACCTTATCATCTTTGTCATTTTTTTATATACTGAAAGCAGAAACCTCGGTCAACTACATATGTGGGGATTACATCTTCTTGTGAACCTTGTTACTAATAGTTGCTTTTTATGAAGCTTGGGTTCTAGAAATATCTGTAATTGCACAAAGAAGCATCTTAAGTTCTGAATAACTTTCATCTATAAGTGGTAGAAACTGCAGATAAATTTCCTGTTTACCACTGTACTTCCAGCTAACTTATGTTACACGTGAAAGATGCTTCAAACTTCACTATGCTTGGGTGCATAGTGTGTGCCCCTGGAGGAAGTCTCAGAGTTTTGTGATGGCCTTACTTTAGTGAACAGTTCTCCCTTTAATTGTTCTGCCAAGTCTGATAAGATCAAAAGTATGTTATTCAATTCCATTGACAAACCAAAGTATTCAGGAAGTGATCTGATGATCTGTGCTAAAACATTACTGTATTTCTGTACATAAGAGAGTGAGTGAGAGGGAAGAGAGTAGATAACAGGACCTGGAACCAGTTGATGATGATACCACAACATGGTATATATGTCATTATATGGATAGGAGTGGGAAAATATGGTGTGGAGAATGTGAGATATTTCTCTATTTTTATGAAAATTATGTTTACCCAGTTTACCCAGTCACTGTTATATTCCTACATGATCTCAAGAAATTAAGTTTTTTCCAGAGATACTCCTTCTGCTAAGGAGACAGGGAGTGGCAACTGAGTGCCTATATTTGAAACAGAGTCATTAAGGACTATTAACAGATGACTATACCAGGGCCAGGCCCTTGCGGAATAATGGGGAGGCTTATTGCCAAGGTGAAACAGGCTCTCTCCAGATCTCTAGAGGAGAAAAAGCAAAAAATCCCCAGGAGGAGAACAAAGGAACCAAGATGTTGGTTAAAACCACAGAGGCTGAGAAGTTTGGGGGACAAGAATAAAGGGGCATGTTTCCTAAGGAAAAGGGAAGCTTTTTTGATTGCTGGAAAATTTAACCAGAAGGATCCTGGCTACAGGGTCAGACAGGAGATTCCATGTTCTGAAGGAGAAGCCATTTTACAAGAGAATGGGAAGAAGAAGGGCCTTGGACTCCCTAGAGGACTCTTACAAAATCCAAAGAAAACTCAAGTCACGAAGACAACGGTGTGCAGATATTTCTTATTTTTCCTGGATGGGTTTTTTGTCTCATGTGCCATCTAAAATAAAAAGTAAATATTAGAAATCCTTTTGCCAAGTTTGTGTCTATTTGCTTCAAATATCACATGTCCCTGAAGGGGTAAACTATCAACCAGACTGTCCACAAGAATAGTGCTCTGGGAAAGCATGTGTTTAAGTTACTGGGGAATTTTAGGGTGCTCAGCACTGGTCTTGGGGGCCTAGCACAGCTGGCTCACAGGGCCAAAAAGGGACAGCAGACAGAGTCTCTGTGCAGGAAGTGTGCCAAACAGGCCAAAGATGGTGGCTGGAGATCCAGGGGAGCTAATAAAGCCCATGGGTCCAATGTATGGGTCCAAACAGCAGCTTAGTGAAGTCCTTCATGGGATCTTGACCAGAAATGTGACACTGGTGAAGTCACGCATATGCAAGGTTCCATAGTTTTTATGATGAAAATACTACTTCCCTCTAAATAGTATAGTGTTTCCATTTTAGGAGCTCAGTGCTTTATAAACATTATACCTCACAACAGCCCATCAGACTGCTGGTTATTATACTCGCTATATTAATTGGGGTGGCCCCATAGCTGGTATAAACTGATATAGCTACAGCAGCATACTGGGGCTAAACCCTTACTCCAACACACAGCTCTGTTGAAGTCACCAATTTACACCAGCTAAAGATCTTTCTCAGCATTTAAATGATCTACCCAAACTAACACAGCAAGTCAAGTGACAGAAATGGTAACAGAACTCAAACTCCTATTTACCAGGCTTTACTAGCCAAAATTCCTCCTTGATTTACACAGAAGCTGGGATACATAGTTTATAAAAATCACGACTTATTAGTTCAGTAAATAGGTTTTTCAGTTGAAGATAAGGCATTTTAAATTTATGAATAATCTATGACTTCTTGGTCCAGGTTGCATTTGACATATAACTGACATTTTCTTACCGTGCTGTCTGTTGGACACAATCATAATTCACTCTAGCTTTCATGAGATAACAAGACTATGAAACCTCTTCAGAACAAAAAGACCAGCAGTCACTAGCCCTGCATGCACGTTTTCTATTATTTCCACAATTCTCTTCCTTTTCTGTTTAATTTATTATAGATATTTCCATGGCGCTCACCACTGTGGTATCTGAACTCATAAATTGCTTCTCTGTCATCTAAGACATGATCAATTGCCCTTGAAAAAAACAGAAATATTTCCACTGACTTCAAAAGGAGCTGGACTGGATCTCTAGGCTACATTCTTAATTATATCTATTTTATGTGCCTCAGTTTTTGGGAGGTCAACTTGCCACTTTAGCTTCCAGCAGGTAGGTATTCAGCACTTTTTCCAGGTGTCCAAAGTTGGGAAAACAATAACTGAGGAAACTGAACTTGACTTGAGCTTTAAATATCCACAGCCGGTGAAACTACTCATTGGTTTTCACCTTTTTGTTTAATATATGTGTGAAGCAAATAGGGCACACGGTGCAGCAATTTGGGCTGCACAATCATCACGATGCAGATTGCACAAAGCTCTGTTCCTCTTTTTCATCCAATCCACGTGGTGCTATACCAACCTTTTCAGAGTGTGGCCAGACTCAGGATGTTGATAACAGTGACTTGAGACTCAACCCAGACAAGGCAGAAGCAATATTGATGGACAAATGAAAGACCGTAGAAGTATGCCAGAGATAGTTTCTTGCCCCTCCCCCCTATTACTTAAGCCTGTGGAGCAGTGTGACCTTTGACTGGATAGTAGTATACACTTTCTCAATTGTTGTTGAAAGGCTAGAAAGTGGTCAAGCTTTATCCACAGATTAGTACGGCATGGTTCAAAACCGACTGATTGATTGCTCAGAAGGACCTGTTGTGATAACTGGGTCTACAAGTTTACCCTAACTGTGAGCTCCTCTGTGAAAAGTGAGTCAAAGATCATAAAATGTCACAAAAACCTACAACAAATGTTGAGGGGAAAAGGTATAAAAGTTGAGACAAGAAGTTTGAATTAGTCTAACCAAAAAGGCCTTCTGATAAAACTCAAGGACTATGTTAAAATCATGTCTACGGTAAGTGACTGGTCCTTTGGGACAGGGAGTAACCGTTTTTGATGCAAAGGACTATTTTTCACAAAGGCAAGTTTATGTAGGTGGTAAGATCAACTGGAGTTCCGAAGGGGACTGTCTGTGACTCCCTGTTAAAGCTGTTGTAGTGCCTGAGGAGTTCACACTGGATGGTTGGTGAAATCTAAGTATAGAACTCAACCAATCTGGGAGGTGTGCCCTGCTTCTTAACGGACTAACCTGAAGTTGGTGCTCATGCTCCTGAGTTACTCCAGACAGCTTGACAACTACCTCCATCATCTCTTGGGACCCCAGGCCTTCTTAGTCCTAATCCTGAGATATTTCCTCACCAGGCTATAAAGAAACCGCTAACTGCAATGCCCTAAATAGCCTAATACTGGTACAAGTTGCCAGGTCTCAGAGTGATTAATATGACCATGTTCTATGCCTGTGTTTCTCCAGCTGTGAGTGTCAACAACAAAGACAAAGGCTGCATTTACTATCCTTGCTGTTCTTCTCCTTCCCCTTTTGTGGCTTAATGTCTTGGTTTTGTCTTCTAGGAAATGGGATTGGACTTTTAACAGCAGTAACAACAGCAGGTCTAGCCCATTTCAACTAACTTCTCCTCTTTTCCCTAAAAGGATAGTAATTATCTTTAATTCCATTTGAGAGACTGTCAAATACACAGGTTTCCTTCTAAAAACTCCCTCTAGCTAAAGGGAAAGCGAACAAGGGATGTTGATAGAAGGAAAGCCTTACTTAACATTTTTCAAATGCTTTAACTGTTTTTCCTTCTTTTCTGAATCTTTAATAAAACATTAAAAAGGATTATTAATGGTCTGTTTGCCATGGTACCAAGCAGGCTGAGGTCTCTCTATACCAAACCCCAAATCTTGTGTAAAACCATTTAATGTTGGACTCCCACTGACTTGACTGGGAGTTGAGTGCGCTCCATACCTCTCAGGAGAAGCTTAGCTCCTTTCAGGATCACTTTGCTAGTAAATTCTTTTCAGCATGCCGATCTTCGGGAATATTTTCAGTGACCTCAATACCAAAGCAAATTTGGTGAGATTTCAATACTCACTCGCTACACTCAGATAAAGAAATGGACTCGTCTTGTTCTCTCCATTTTTTTCATTGACTGCTTGGACATAGTAACCTCCTGCATCTGTTGCTTCTGCTGCAAGGATCACCAACTGATTCTCCAGTGTTATAGCTCTGTTTAGGAAAACAAAGGATCATGTTAAAACAGGAGCAATGATATTAACTAAGGATATGCTGTACAGAATCTGGCAGGGCTACACACTATTCAAAGGTTATTCAAACAGAGATGTGTGAAACTCAACAGCAGGATTTTATCTTCAAACACAACCACAGGAAGGATTCAAGAGCTTTTGGGTCTGTGATGTTTGAGCCTTTTCTCTTCTTTAAGTTAAGATGTTTCCAGTCATACAGAAGACTACAATAAATGATATATAAAAATTAAATAGTTATTTAAGAATGATGAGACAAAGAGTTTGACCATAATTATACGGGTTAAATGTTCTATGCTGCTGGCAAACATCATTTTGCTGCCAACCCAGTTTGACTGAAAACCTCAGAAAAAGTGAGAAGATCAGCACTCTGGGAATGAGAGCACTCAGTTGAGTTAAAAATCAGAGGCAATAGAATTTCAGGAGACAGAATATTCTATATTTATGGCCTGTGTAATTATTTCAGTTACAGATACAAAAAGAGCAAGAGACTAATTAACGTGCTCAGCTGAAGAATCGTGTATATAGAGGGAGTGAACAGCAAAACTATTTAATCTAAACCAGGTATGAAAGCACAACACTACTCTGTAGTTGGTGGTGGCATAGTCCTAGGGGAGTCAATAAATGTCATGGTCTAATATAATTTACTCTTTCTTAGAGCTGCTACATAACAGTTGTCTTCATAAACTCCCTTGTAAGACAGTGCTAATCATTTGTACTGCAGTAAGATCAGTTTGTTCGCATTTTACATGTGCTGTATAGTCTTTTGACTCTATTAGACAAAATATAAATCTAGGAAAATATGTAAAAATTTAAGTGCTTGGAATAAATATAGACTCTCCGCTAAATCTGTTCCTTTCCACAAATTAAGTTCCCCTTATTTGGCTTTTAATGACAACACAGACCAAACACCAGCACTGGTATCACTAATGGTGCAAGGCAGCAGTATTAACTATTCAGAATGCCATTCACAAATTATAAAAGATGAGGAACTCTGATTTGACCATCTAATAGGAACACAATATTTTGCCACCTAGAAGATTAAACTTTGTGTTCAGAATTGGGTCATTTGGGGGATTTCCAGGGTTGGAACCATTAAGACCACATGATAAGGTCTTGGTGTGGATAGGGCAGTGTTTCTCAACGACCAGTCTGTGGACCAGTGCCAATCCCCGAGATCTCCCTGACACAGTTCAGGAAGGCAGCAAGCTGGTCCCTGGTATCAAAAAGGTTGAGAAACACTGGGATAATGTTCAGTAGGACATGAGAAGTTCAAAGATTATATGAAAATTAAAAAGGAACCCCACAGCATTATAGTGGCAGAGTTGTGGGTCAGGCAGCAGTCATTTTCATGCTGACTTTGATAAAGGCACAATCTAGCGATCTCAGTATAGGACTTGAAGCAAGAAACTCCTAACATTGGGCCCAAATCTACCACCCATAGTCACAGTACTCTGAGTACTGCACTAGGTTCAAGTGTACCTTTAAATCATAGCCCTGAATATGGGTTAGGGGCACAATTTCTGCCCAGACTCAGAGGGAAGTAACTTTGTTGATCCCCACTGCATGCCCCAACAGTTCTCGCTAGGCTATATGGGTGGGGATCCATATTTATGCTCTCTTTCTGATCCTCTCTGTCCACTTGGTCGTAAAGCAGTATCATGCATAAAGTCTTCTGCTCTTTCAACTGTGCTAGAACTGCCATCTGGACTAGTCCTACGCAGCATCACAGTTGTGTATGTTTAGCCAGAGTGGAAGAGTCTTATCCTACATAGCTGCACAGGGGAGTAAGGCACAATCTAGTTCAATTAATGGGGGCTCATTGCGGTGTAAGGTATAATTCAGCATGAGTAAGGGTGGTAGAATGGAACCCTTTGTTATCTTGGCCAAATCACTTCATCCTTTTGTGTCTTGATTTCCTCACTTGTAACACTGGAATAATAATATTTATCTCACTACTTCACAAGGTTCACAGACTGAGGAAGTTAGAGGAAATATTAAGAGAAAAATCTTAATCTAAACCTCCTAGCACTAACAGTTTCACAGATTTTTTGAGAAGTTGTATGTACAGGTGCTGATGGAGGAATGTGGCCTCTCCTCGCACACACATGAACTGGCTCTAGGAGAGAGCTTTAAACAAATTAGAGAATTATACTGCAATTGTTAGCAAAAGAGCAGTTGCCAAAGATATGAAATGGGATTTTAAAATTGTTAATGAATGGGGATTTTTTAATCAATGGTTATCTCATAACACACGCCCAATATTTCAAAAGCACTGATGAACTAACTACTGAAACCTATCACAATGAATACATGCTATTAGAGAAAAAGATTCTAAGCCACAACTGAGGCTCTGAATCTGCAGAGATGTATGCATGTGCTTAACCTGATGTATTGGTACTAGTTCCACTGACTAAGAAACTCAAGAACGTAAAAAAGTCTTTAAAGGATACAAGGCTGAGTTTCCAACAGTATCATCTAACATGTTCTCTCTAAAATATTATGTTTTCAGTGAACCCCCTGGGGAAACCTATCATTTTAGAAATACTATCCGAGGCACCATCAAGGGACCTGGAGTTTTCTTATAATAGATTATGTAACAAAATTATGAACAAATGCAAAACATACATTCTGTTCTATATATGTTAAAGGAACATTTGCAGGTGTAAGTGATTAATTATGTTAGATGGGAAAAGTTTATATACTAACATTACTCAAATAGCATGTGAATGTTTTGAGTTATTCTCGCTCCAATAGATCAGTAAGGAGTTTTCTTCTTATGTGTTTTTGCATGGTCTGGTTTCATAAACATTAACTCACAATTATTTTACTTTTGGAGAAATATTCTTCTTCATAAAAGGGACAGAAATGGAAGGAACGTGTACTCCCAACTGCTGTGTGCTAGCCTATATTTTGAACAATGAGGAACAAAATAACTGTGGAAAGATTGTTTAAATAGAAGCTATGTTTGTTATATGTCATCCATGACATTTTGACTTTATAATCAGAAGACAAATAACTGTAAACATCTGTAAAGATATCCATAATGATTGACAGCTCAACCTCCTGATAAAGACAGCAGGCCAGATCCTCAGCTGGTGTAACTTGGAGCAGTGTCATTGCATTCAATTGAGTTACACCAATCTACACCCGCTGCATAATTGGCCCACGGTATCACATTTTGAAAGTTTTTATTTAAAAAAGATATATTTAATTATCCTTGTGGGTCAATTTTTCTGTGTTGAATGGAACTGTATTAGCTTAATTGACTTGGAAAATGAATCAAAATGTTTCATAGCTTTACAGAATGGGGACTAAAATGTAATCAATACTGCATTTAATAAAGCAAACAGGATAAAGAAGAAATTTTCTATTAAATAATGATAGTATCTTTAAATACGATGCATATCATATTTGTTCTTACTGTAGTTATTCCAAAAGGATACAGCAATAAGGAACATTATTTTTAAATGCTGGAATACATTTCAGGCAGATCCAATACCAGCTGCAGTTGTAGCCAAAAGCCTTATAGGTGATGCAGCGCTTTTGGAAAGAGTGCTGCTTAATTACCTTACTGTTATTGATTTAACTATTGTAAGTGATTGGTTGGGAATTCCCAAGATAGTGCACAATAAAGCATATAGCCAATGTTCAGGAATGAAAGGCAAAGGAAATTTTAAGATAAATTTACTATGGAATCTTTTTTAAAAAATGAAGGATTTCCTAAATTGCAATATACAAAATGAACTTTATTAGAATGTCTATGTGAATTTAGAGATATGGATGAAATTTAGAAGACTTTTTAAAAGACTATATGAACATAAATATATAATTTGTACAGGAAAGTATCCTTACCCTATAGCCGAGCATTATACATTTACATCAGGAGTGGCCAACCTGAGCCTGAGAAGGAGCTAGAATTTATCAATGTACATTGCCAAAGAGCTGCAGTAATACATCAGGAGCTCCCCATCAGATCCACCCCCCGCTCTCAGCGCCTCCCATCCACTGGCAGCCCACCGATCAGCACCTCCTCCTCCCTCCCTGCTCCTCCTGATCAGCTGTTTGGTGGAGTGCAGGAGGCTCAGATGGTGGGGGAGCAAGGGCACTGCAGGCTCAGGGGAGGGGGCAGGGCCTGTGGCAAAGCCAGGGGCAGAGCACCTCCCGGCACACTGGAAAGTTGGCATCTGTAGCTCCAGCCCCAGAGTCGGTGCCTATGCAAGGAGCCACACATTAACTTCTTAAGAGCCGCATGTGGCTCCGGTGCCACAGGTTGGTCACCCCTGCATTACATCATCACAGTAACATGAAAAAATTGAGATATGAGTATCCAAAGAGCTGGGAAACAGGAGATAAGAAATTATTGAAGATATTATTTTATATCTTTTTAATTAAAATGTCCAATTAATCTTAAACATTCTAAGCTGAGTTATTGATTTATTTTCTGAAAAATGTTTCAGTAAAAGTGTTCAGTTTTAATTCACTGAATAATTTTGAGTTGTTAGAGAGGGGCTACAGGGGAATAGCAAGATCTGAAGCTCCCAAGCTTTAGGACTTCAGATCTGGATCTGGAAAGCGCTAAACTGCCTGTCTGCATTGGGTGGCTTAATTAGCTACATTGTGAAGATTCATTAATTAATGTTTTTAAATCACTTTGAAGCATATGACCTGATCTTTGGCTGCACTGAGGTGGCTCTTCACACTAAAGTCGCCTTAAAATTCGTATGACAATTATTTTTTGTTTCATTTTCAATGACAACTTTTTAATTGTTTCAGCATCACAACTTATATTCTAAGGACAAACCTGATTCCAGGCTGTTTGTTTAATAGTCTATTTGAGGCTGACAACTCTTACAGATGGACTTTAATCTGTTAGTAATTCATAGCTTATATAAGGCAACTATACAACTATTGTTTGAGAGAGAAAGAGAGACTGAATTTAACTCAATTAACATCTCCAGAAAGGGACAACTGACATGTGAACTAGGGTGCTGTCACTATGACCCTTGAGGGTGACTAGTCGTAGGGGAAAAAAATCAAGGGGGGCATTTGAAATGTTATGTATTAATAAAGGAAGTTGGAAAACACCTCTAGAGCTAGATGGAAGGATAAAGGAAACAGATCCTGTACGGAGAATAATGTACATTTCTCCCAGATGGTACACCTGACCAAATATTACAATTGAATTGCTGGTGTAACATTGGCTGAATACAATTTCTGTCCTGTTTGAAACAGAACTACATTAACATGCACTAGGGAACTTTTAGGGTGCCCCAGTACAGTCCACACAGGTCAGTTAGTGCATGACATGTTAGTGTGGCCTAAAAAGTACACCCATCTGGTGCAGACTAAAGTACCATGTAGTCAAGCCCAGAGTCTCTGACTTACTGCCTGGCCGAGCAATATGACTGACAGAATGGAAGGACAAAAGGCTCAACATAGGGTAGAAGCAGAAAGGGACAGATTTATAAAGGTATTTAGGCACCTGAAGACACAAATAAGTGCCTGGTGGGATTTTCCAAAGCTCCTAAATGCTTAACTCCCAGTGATGGTTTTGGATCAGGCCCTGAGAAATACAAACTAGCATTTTCAACAGTGAGTACCTAAATCAGCACATCTAAGACCACATTCAAGCACCTAAATAAATTATCTGATTTTCATAGATGGAAATATTTAACAAAATATCCCAAAGAAATCTTCAGATTACCAAACTGTTGGATCTTTGCACAGAAAATCACAACTAATGGAAAGAAACAGTATTTTTTAATATAAAGGACTAATTTTCAGAAAGTCATATTTTGTTAGACTGTTAGTTAACAGATTGGTGGATAAACAGATGTTAGAAATCTAAATCATTGCAGTAATAAAACGAAAACCACAGAATAACCTGATTCAGCCTCTGCTTAAAACACAGCCATCTGTTCAAACTCCAGAATGCAATATTTTAGAAAAAAGGCCTTTGATAAAGCCTCTTTTCCAGTGCTACCATCTAGCTAATGCAAACATCAAAACCCTCTTTACAAGACATTAATTCCAGAAAATCTGAATTTCTTTTTTAAACTTTTGTTTATACCATGTAACCAGAGCTGATCCTTCTCCACCAAGCCTGATACCCCCCAGTAACAATGATTTTACTAAGAAATGCAGAGATTATAGCATAATGATGTAATTACTAAAGGATTCCCAGAGGGATTTTTGGCCTCAGAAAATATGCAGTAATATCATATATAAATATACATTATCTGGCTATAAATATAGGTAAATCCTAGCTCCACTGAAGACAATGGGATTTTTTTTCAAATTTCAGTGGAGCAAGAATTTCACTGTGTTTTCCTCCAAAATTTCCTGGCCACTTTTGGTAATTATTAATGACAGAAAAAAAATATGTTTAAATAAAACTAAGAGCTCACCTTCATCAGGACTGAATCCTAGACTAAAGTATTATGAAGTTGGCTGTATTATAACATAACTGTAGCAACAGAGCATGAGGGGTCCTGGATAGATCTCATTCTTGAGCGGAACAAAATATTCAGATTTCAGGTACTTAAGTACATATACAAAAACACACACTGAATACTGCAAAACTCAATTCGTGCAGTGTGCTAAACAGAACATAAACCAAATTCTACCTTCTGGACACTTCTGCTTAAAGGCCTGCTGGACAGTCATTAGCTGACAACCTGGTGTTTTATTTCTAAGGTTTTTGTAGCCAGTCAAGATTTTTCACAAAGATTTGTTTTTAAAGACAGCGTATCCTCTTTTTTACTTTCACACTTAACAAAAGAAATATGCAATTCATTTGTATACAGTAGAACAGCCATTTCCCAAGACTCAGTCAAAAGGGTCCAAACAAAACCAATTAGTTGACCTACAGTAAAGAAAAGGATCCAAAAGCAGCATGGGCATTGATAGGATACTAGTGGCCAATGGAGACAGACTAGCTGTAAACACAGTGAGATGGAGACTTCTCAGTCTACTTTGCCTGCCTTGGTCCTGCTTCTGTCTCAGTCCACAAATTACGCGAAGACCCTTTTGCTGGTTCAACACCCTGTGCAGTTTATTTACAGTTGTGTCCCTCCACCTTCACAGCATACCTAAGACCTTTCCCAAGCAGAGGAGAGAGAGACCTGTAAGATAGTGGGTTAATTGCAATATACCAATCGTTTACAGTGTTTGTTTTTCCCCCAAATTTTCTAGTGCACATTAGGGACCACCAAGATAATCTGGGAAGAAAATAGAAGCTGGTTGTCCACTAGTTGTTCTATTGTTTGATCTCTGTTCTTACAGAGCCTGTAAAATACAGGAAATAAGGCAACAGAAGACAGGCAATACTTGTCTACAGGATTCATCTTTATCCTCCTACAGGATATAAAGGGAGTTACAAACTCCTTCGAGGCACTGCTTGCACATATCCCTCCCCAGCCTGCAGCTCGGCTCCCAAGGATGGGTTGATGCATAAAGAGTGTGTTTTTTTCCAATCATGTTAGCAAAATTGAGTTAGTTTAACATAATTGAAAACTCTCACTGAAGTACAGACTAACATGTCTTAAGACCTTTTAGCTGGTTGTCTTCTAGCCTAGGGGGCCAACCTGCCAAAGGCAGAGCTGAAGCTGTGCAGCTCTGACTGCCTCAGCAGAAAGGGGATCAGAGAGACAGCCCATCATGGGTGTTGCTTTGACTTACCCCTTACCCCAATACTCATCATGAGCTCCACTGTTTGAGGGAATGTTACTGTTTGAGGGAATGTTACTAGTGCTGTTTGAGGGAATGTTACTAGTGAAACAGCAGAGCCCTCTTGGTATACCGATCATGCCTATATCTCCAGTGCCTTCTGCTCCTCTCCCTCTACTCCCTATTAAGTATTTCTAGAGATTGGGGTTCCTGGACTGACAGCCCAGTATTATGAACCCCAAGCATTCAAAAAACATGAGATAAGGCCCCATACGTTAGGGGATTGACTTAAAAATATACATGTTGGATTTTTTTGTTTGTTTTTTAAAAACATTCTTAGCACTCGAGAGATGTTTTCAAGCTTTCCTTCACAGCCAGGATGGTTTTCTAGAAAAACCCCTGAAAGTTGAGATTCTCATGTAATCACATGATTCCAGGCACTGTGACTTTAAAAAAGCACCAAATATTGCAAGACTTTGATACAATCATGAGAGCTGGCAACAACGAAAGACCTGCCCTGCTCCCTGCTGCTGCCACCTGGAAGGAGCCCTAAGAGTTCTCTGTGAGGTACTACAACATTCCTTCTTTGGGAACGGAGGTTCTCAGGAGGTGCTTCCCAAAATACTTATTTCAAATATATTTTTAAAATTATGCCCATATTAGTTAGTGCCCCAGATACTGCCCTTTTTTTGCAAAGAGAGGGGCAAAATTGAGTGTAACCACCTTTTAAAAAGTGGGGAAATAGACAACTGAGGCAGGGCTGTCTTCCCACTGCAAACAGAGTAGGTGAAGAAGCAGCAGCATCCTCAGGGACATCACAGAGTGATACCTTAAATACAGGATGATGACAGCATTGCAGAATTGTGAAGGAGATGCTGTGCAATGAAAGAGAAACCTCCTATTCACAGCAAATGTCTTCTTTAATAAACTAATGAATACAGAAAGTGGCAAGCAACATAAGTTAGGTTTTGTTTAAATATTCTTTATCTTTCAAGGTTGCACTGATTTTAGTTCTTCTTTAAAAGGACATAATCATCCCTCTCCCCTCAGAAAAACTGTTTTTGTTAATTTTAAGTTAATTTTAATTGTTTAGTAACAGGAGCTCAGTCCAGCAGATGTCAGTACCTGTAATGGCTATGCTTGAATCACAGCACACAAGTGGTATCTAACTGAATCACAGTGCAGCGATAACTGTTCTCCTGCATGGACTATTGTAACAGTGTAACTATAAGAACACATCCCAAACTTTAAAGCTAAACTAGAAAACACCGTCAATGATGGAAGCCAAAAATTCTGGAAAAAAGTCAGTTTTCTTTTCAAGTCTTTTTTCTGTTATAAAATTGTTGCTCTAATCAAGGTATGTGTATGTCAACAGAATATCTATTTTCTGCCATCTCTCTGGTTTATCATACAATCAACCTATTGAACTCCACTTGAAACATCACTATCTGTTGCTATGGACATAGCTAGCAACCACTGGAGAGAGGAATAGTGGAAATACTTAAATATAAATGGATTATTTAAACAAAACTGGCTGCTGGGAGGTATTCACAGGTCACTGATCTATAAAGCTAACTGACTCCACTGAAGATGAGCAAGAGGCTATTTGTATTAGTTTGGGATTTGGCGGGCCTATTTTAAGATACAAATAAAAGTATTATTGCCTCACTATGAAGTATTTTCTTGTACTGAATAAAAGTGAGTTCTCTGTTTCTTTTTCACATTGACTTTTTACCTCCTCAATTGTGAAAGGAATATTTTTGGTGTTATTAAATAGCACCTCCTTTCTGCTACAGGACGTCACTATAATGTAGTGTTATTATAGTTTGCAGTTTGGTTTTAAAGAGCTCCTGCTGGAAGAGTCTTATATGCAGTGGTGCAAGTAAGCAGGTATTGTTAGTCATGCCGTACCATTAAGATATTTATTGCCAGTACATTGCACTAGAAAGACATATTTTCAAAACCGTAGGGCTCTCCCAGGAACCACAGTGGCAAAAGGAGCACTACATTGGGGCGCTCAGTGGCCCGACACCAGCAGCTCCTCCGGCACATCTGTACCACCCCCAGCCCTGCCCCGAGCCCTTCCACACAGCTGCATCTCCAGTCTGGGGTTTGTACAGCCCTGTTGGAGGACAGGGCTAAGGGAAGGACATGGGTGATACAGCCACACCAGAGGACCTGGCGGTACTGCTGTGGTTCCCGGGAGAGCCCTGCGGTTCAGGAATTGGTATCCGTGCAGCAGGAGGACAGAGCCCCCTCCAGGTAAAGAGGGATGGGGAAGGGATGTGGAGAGCACTGGGCCCCAGGCTGGGGGTGGGGTGGGGAAGAGTCACATGGGAGGATCATGTGGGGAGGTCAGATATCCCCTCTTTAGCTGCTGACCCCCTTTGTGTCCCTTCCATGAGTCACCTATGCATACCAGTAAGAATTAAAATCTACTTGCACCACTGCTTATATGTTTCTAGCACTATTTCATTGATAGCTATTCTTGAAAATAATTATGAAAGTGAGCCATGACAATGAACTGTATTGAACAAAAACAAATTAGCCATGGCATGCCACTTGCCCCCGGGCATCACAATGAACAGATGATGGATTAAGTAACAATGACACAGGTGAATCTTCAACCCCCTAATAATTTATTTAGCAGATAAATTTAGAAGTGCCATAACACTGGTAATCTTGATGCCCCTATGTCTATTTACTGCTAATTCTGCATCTACCATTAGCACTGCTGCTGCCATTTTACATTTGTTGCTGTAACTCTCCCCTGAACACATGGTTTCCGTTTTCACAGTGTAATTCAAAGCAGAATCTTACCCAGGGCTTTTCAAGAATGTTTGGTTTTAACCATTTGTACCACTGTATTTGAAGCATACAGACTTTCTGGAATCACAGCTTCAAATCCTGACAGACACAATTCAGCTATATCTTTCCAATAGGTGTTGCCCAATTTTCTTGGCTAAAATCCACTTCTCCCTCAACACCCACACATCAAGTTGGGCACTCTTTTGTGCCAATTGTCCACACTTACAGGATGGGCAACTCTATCCTGGGAAGCAGTGACTCTGAAAAGGCCTTGGGTATTGCGGTGGATAATCAGCTGGACATGAGCTCTCAATACAATTCTGTTGCCAAAAGGCTACTGAGATCCCTGGATATATAAACAGGGGAATTCAAGCACAATTCAAGAAGGATGTTGAAAACCTGGAGAGGGCTCAGAAAAGAGCGATGAAATTGCCATGATTGGAAAACATGCCTTATGGTGACAAATTCAAGGAGCTCAGTCTGTATAATTTTAAAAAAGAGAAGGTTAAGGGATGAGTTGATCACAGTCTATAAGTACCTACATGGGCAACAGAAATTTGGTAATAGAGAGCTTTTCAGTCTACCAGACAAAGGTATAACAATGGCTGGAAATTGAAACTAGACAAATTCAGACTGGAAATAAGATGCAAGTTTTAACAGTGAGTGTAATTAACCATTTGGTTCAATTTATCAAGGGTTGTGGTAGATCCTTGATTACTGGAAATTTTTAAGATATGATCCAGTTCAAACAGGAGTTAATTCAGGCGAATTCTATGCCTATGCAATACAGGAGGTCAGACTAGATGGTCATAACAGTCTCTTCTGGCTTTATAATCTATGAATTTATTAATCTGCCTGAAGACCTCACTTCCTGATGTGACTACATATCGAAGAAGGAGTATCCAGTCATTTGTACGTCATTTTGGAATCCTTCAAGATAAAAAAGGTGCTATTATATGTAAGGTATTAGTAAGTGAACTAGTAGCCTCACTCTTCCTTGGCTCTCAGAAGACAAATGTCCACTTCACAAAAACTACTTCCAAATTTGGCACTGGTCCTGGCTATCTCAACAGACAAGTGAAGAACTGAATGAAGAAAGGAACTCTTCAACTCTATAGGTCAAGAAAAGAATTAGGGCAAATAGATATGGTGGCATAGAGAAGTATGTACTGCTATAGCCTATGATGTACCCGAGGACTTTATTCTCCACGGAAGTCAGTCCAGTAATCCAGTATTTTCACAAGCACTAGTTTTCCTCCATATCATCTAAAACCAAAACAACAACAAGAATGCTAAAAGGGAACAAGTGTCACATTTTAAAAATCTCAGGGCTCCATATGAAGTAGGACAGGTACAGTGGTACTGGGTGATGACAGAGCAATTTATTCAAACAAATTTTTATTATGACATTAAATTAAAGATCAGTATAGTAGCTGGTGGTATCACTGTAAAAAACTGCAGTTTGCTGTGACCAGTACTTCTGCTGTTGCTGCAAATACACTGAGTTAAACCATTGAGTATAAAAAGTTTAATATGTATTGATGTTCATCATTTATGTACAAATCTGGGGGCTTGCACAAATATTGCTACTTGCCCACCATCAACATACATACTAGTGTGACACAACATTGACTGAGCACAGGACTCAGAGCCCAAAATGACAGAGTTCTAATTTTTGCACTGCCAATGATACATGGCCTTGGGCAAAGTATTTAACCTCTCTGTGTATTTGTTGTGCCTTTAGTAAAATGGGGTTGATTACTTCTTTACCACAGGAATGTATTTTGGGGATGAAATTGTTAGTCTGTATAGCACTTCAAAGATGTAAAGGATTATATAAATGTTATTATTAGTCTTAATTTTCCTTACTTCTGCTTTTCAGTTTGACTATCAGAAGTTTTGTTATGATTGCAGGCTAAAGACAACTTCTTTTTGCCTGCTCATTTTAAAATTCCTTTAATATCTTTTTAATTATACCCATCCACCCACTCACAGTGTATTTATATTTCAAACACTTGTCTTCCAATAACTAGTGGTTTTGCAATACTTTGCCAACTACAATCCCCCTCTCTCTTGAATTGAAGAATTTTGTATTTAATGTAGATACATATTCAGTAATGGATACATTTATCTTGGTCCCTGTAAATTCCCCGTTTCTCTGCTGAAAGTCCCTATTCGGTACTATTGTTTTCAAGCCAGTCCATCATTCACTTTACTTTGAATGGTGCCCTCAATGCAAGCACTTCAGAGTGCTTTAATCCAGTAACTACAAAACAAAGGGTAAAATATAGATGAGTAAACAAATAGGACTTTAACAGAGATTTAAAATGAACTAATAATTCCATATTTCTAACACAGGCAGGATATATGGTAAGCAAGATGGCAAGCAAACGTGATTTTCAACCATATGATGCTTTTAAAAGTCTATTATGAAGCAGAATACAGGGGGCTCTGGGAATGGAGAGGACCACCAAATCACTAAGATGTCTGTGACATTCTATGTAATGACTTCTATATAATTAGTAACACTTCATAACCAATTCTTTGTCAAATAGAAAGCCCAAGGACCAATAAAGAAGAGCTCTGTGTAAGCTTGTCTCCTTTCACCAACAGAAATTGGTCCAATAAAAGATAATGCCCGACCCACTTGGCCTCTCTACAGCATTTTTGGTATTGGGATGTATAATGACATGATACACCAGGGGTCGGCAACCTAAGGCACATGTGCCAAAGGTGGCATGCAAGCCGATTTTTGACGGCATGTGGCAGAGGGCTGAGTGGCTCAGCTCGCCATCGCTCTGGGGTTTTCACAGCTGGCTCCTGCCCGTTGGGGTCCCACTGCCGGTCCCACTCAGTGCCTGCTGCCGGCCTGGGTGAAGGAACCCCAGGCTGGCAGCAGGCTGAGACCCCAGCGGGCAGGAGCCAGCGGCCAAAACCCCAGAGTGGGGCAGGCTGAGCTGCTCAGTTGCTGCTCTGGGGTTCCAGCTGCTGGACCCTTGCCATCCGGGGTCCCTGCCACAGACCCACTCACCTTGCTTCCAGTTGGAGTTCCAGCGTAGGCCCCCTGCCAGACAGAGTCCAGGCTTCTGGCCCTGCTCAGCCTTACCAGCTGCCAGCTCCACTCACCTCAGCTGCCAGTCTGGGGTTACAGCCGCTGACCTCCTGCCAGCCAGTTAACAACTGATCACTCAGAAGCTTAAAGTATCCAAATACGTGCCAGACATTGGAAAACTCAGCAAGGAAAAGCAAGGGCAAGGATCACACTAAACTGATAAGATCTGCATTTTAATTTATTTTTAAATAAAGCTTCTGGAACATTTTGAAACCCTTGTTTACTTTACATATAACAGTAGTTTGGTTATATAATATATAGACTTATAGAGAGACCTTCTAAAAAATGTTAAAATGTATTACTGGCACGCAAAGCCTTAAATTAGAGTGTATACATGAAGACTCAGCACATCACTTCTGAAAGGTTGCCGACCCCTGGGATACACCATAGTTTGTGTTATAACTTGCTAGCTGCAGAATTTTATAAACTTGAGATTATGTAAAAATGAGCAGAAATGCTACCCAATGAGAGGTCAAATCTTCAAGAGCACAGATTAAGGTTTCCAAACCCTAACAAGTGAATAGAATAAGGTGAAACCTATCAATGTTTTGAGAGAGAAAGTAAAATTGTATCAAAAAAAGATCTGGTCACCCCTCCTATAGTAATAGAGAAGGACCTGCTGGCAGAGAGTTCTCTGCATGTACAATTCCTGGGGGAATTCTGCACCACTGCGCAATGCAAAATTTTGCAAAAATGAATGTTTTTTGCAGTTTCCTTTTCGCCACAAAAATAGACTGCAGTGCTGCTGTCTGCCACTAGGGGCCACTGGCCCCAGCAGAGCCCAGCTCAGCTCACACATAGAAGACACTACCAGGGGGAGGGAGAGGGAGTTAAAGGGTACCCAGCAGCTTCAGTTCCCCGCACGCCCTGAGCGCAGGTGATGGTAGCGCACAGGAAACTCCACACAAGCCCTGGACCAAGCATCAGGCTGTTTCACCCTCTGTATCCCTGGGCATTGAGGGCTAGGGGAGTGAGTGTCTTGGCTTGGGTGCGGGGGGAGACTGTGGCTGGGGGGTGCAGGTGTCTGGGCTGGGGCGGGGACACAGCTGGGCTCTGTGGGGAAGGAGGTGCGGGTACCTGGGCAAGGGTGGACCCCACAGCTGGGCTCTGAGAGAGAGGGGTGCGGGTATCTGGACAAGGGGGATGACCTGCAGCTGGGCTCAGGGGGGTGAAGGGGTCAAATATCTGGGCTGGGGGGATGCCGTGGCTGGGCTCTGGGGGGCAAGGGGTGCAGGTGAAGTGGCTGGGGGGGCATGGTTGGGCTCTGAGAGAAAGGGGTTGGGGGTATCCAGCCCCTGGCTGGGCTCTGGGGGAGGGGAGGGTGGGAGGGGGGCAGAAAAACAGAAACTGGGTTGTCATAGACGTTTCTTTAACTCTCTACTCCTCAGGAAATTTTGTTCTGTGCCTGTATTGTTACAGATATACTTGCTGACAGGTATTTTGAAATAAATTACCAAAATAATTGAAACTGGCATGATTATGTAGTGTTATTTTGACAAATAAAATCTGCAGAATTTTGAAATATTGTGCACAGAATTTTTATTTTTCTGGCCCAGAATTCCCCTAGGAGTAATGTACTGATATGGGAGCATGAAATGGCCTTATGTTTTAAATATCCTTATGATCAGAAGTTCTTCTTCCCGCCAGTTGCAATAGTATGCATATTAGTATCCATGAAACTTCACTTATGTCAGTGCCTTTTAAAAACGAATGTTCTGTGAGATAGCCTTTTAGAAATTCTGAGAAGTAGCCCCATAAAGAATGCATTTGTATTTGTACCTGAAGCCAACGTGTAGGCTTTGAGTCCATAACCTATAAGATGAGTTCAATAATCAACAAAAATTTGGAGTATGTATGATTAAAACACAGCAGATCATAGGATTTTTGATTTCAGGCTGGGCTGTGTTCCCAAGAACAGAAGGATAGGTAATCTATCAACTCCATTTATTTCTAAATTAAATCAATAGATTGGTTGTTTATATGACTTATAGCCTATTTGATTTGTGAGTTAATGGCACAAAATTCGCTTCAGTAGGACAGTAACAAATACTTGAATTTCTTAGACCAGTATAGCTTGATTATGTTAGAAGAACAAAGCTTTTTCAGCCAATCTTGCCAGCCACAGGATAGAATGAGAGTAACTTCTGCTTTAAAAGTATCTGTCAAATATGCGGGGAGCAAAGAGCTTCAATCCCCTTTGTCACAGCATTATTGAATATTGAGGGTATGTCTTCACTACCAGCCGTTTCGGCGGGTAGCAATCAATTTCTTGGGGATCGATATATCGCGTCTCATCTAGACACAATATATCAATCCCCGAACACGCTCCTGTCGACTCCGGAACTCCAACAACCCAAACGGCGGTAACAGAGTCGACAGGGGGAGCCGCGGATGTTGATCCCACGCCGTGAGGACGGTAGGTAACTCAGTCTAAGATACTTCAACTTCAGATACGCTATTCACATAGCTGAAGTTGCGTATCTTAGATCGATTTCCCACCCACACGCACAGTGTAGACCAGCCCTGAGACTGGAAGCACCACAACGTATTCCTTAACGTGAAGGGCAATGTGGAAATCAGAGGATACAAATGAAAGACTGCTTTGTTACTTATTTTCAAAGCAAAAATTACTTGTTCCCAATTAGTGAAAAAGTAGGATTTTGTAAGGCAGTTAAGCTGTGTTTTCCTAATCAGAAGTGTGCATGAGAGACAAAGTAAAATGGCCTATAGAAGTGGCCAACCCACAGTAAAAGTGCTTAGTATTTAACCCCCCAAAATAATCTAACTAGCTACCTGATGGGTTGTACACAGTGTTTTTTTGGTTTCTAATTGGAGATATATCAATCTCCTAGAACTGGAAGGGACCTTGAAAGGTCATTGGAGTCCAGCCCCCTGCCTTTGCTAGCAGGACCAGTTTTTGCCCCAGATCCCTAAGTGGCACCCTCAAGGGCTGAACTCACAACTCTGGGTTTAGCAGGCCAATGCTCAAACCACTGAGCTATCCCTCCCCCCATGACTGTTGTTGTAGCAGTGTCAGTCCCAGGATATTAGAAAGACAAGGTGAGTGAGGTACTATCTTTTACTGTACCAACATCCGTTAGTGAAAGAGACAAGCACTTGAACTAAGGCCTGGGCTACACTAGCGGGGGGGTACGAACTAAGATATGCAACTTCAGCTACACTATTTGCGTAGCTGAAGTCCAAGTATCTTAGTTCAGCTTATCTGGCCATCCTCACTGCGGCAAGTCAACTGCCGCGGCTCCGCCGTCGACTCCGCTTAGTCCTCCTGCCGAGGTGGAGTATGGGTGTCGATTCATGGATTGATTTATCGCGTTCAGTCGAGATGCGATAAATCAATCCCCGATACATCGAATCACTACCCGCCGATCCGGCGGGTAGTATAGACGTACCTTTACACAGCTCTTCTTTAGGTCTGGGAAACGTAGTCAAGAGTGTCACAGCTAATACAAGGTCACACAGATTGTTTAGCATAATTACACCTCTACTCCGATATAACATGACCCAATATAACACGAATTCTGATATAACACAGTAAAGCAGTGCTCTAGGGGGGTGGTGCGGTGCACTCCAGCTGATCAAAGCAAGTTCGATATAATGCGGTTTCACCTACAATACGGTAAGATTTTTTGGCTCCCGAGGACAGCATTATATCAAGGTAGAGGTGTACTTAGAATACGTGCTAAGGGACCATTCAAGGTGAAATGATCCATTAACAGCTTGTAGTTATAGGACAAAAAGGGGAGTAGTGGGTTACAGATTGTTGTAATAAAGACACTGGAATTATGGCTTAAGACCATGATTTTTAGTGTCTAGCAAAGTTATGAATTTAAGCTCCCAGGCTCCTCTTTTGAAAGTGTTGTACAGGTTTCCTTTCAGGATGAGGACTGATAGGTCAGATACAGAGTGATCACTTGTGAAAAGCATTCACCCACAGGTGACAGGGTGTTTTTGTCGTTTATAGTTTTCCTACAGGAGTTCATCTGAGAGCACAAGTTTTGTCTGGTTTCACCCACATAGTTATTGGGACATTTAGTGCACTGAATGAGGTACACCACATGTTGTGACAGGCATGTCTAGGATCCATGGATCTTGAAAGGTATGTTGTGGGGTATGTTGATCATTGTAGTAGTGGAGATATGTCTGCAGCTATTAAATCTGTTTTTCTGGCAGGACCTGATACTGCTTTGAGTTGGTGTGTCCTGGTCTGGGATGCTTGCTTTTGATGAGCTTTGAGAGATTAGGGGGTTGTTTGAAGGCCAGAAGAAGGGGTTCAGGAAAGATTTCTTTTTGGATGGAGTCTCCATCAAGTTGTTTGATGATACCACAAACAGTTTCCAGTGTGGAGTGGTAGGTGACTAGGGGTACGCAGTTGGATGGGGTTTTATTTCTTGTATTGAAGCAGGTTCTCTTTGGGTATTTGATATGTTTAAGTTCAGCTTTTACCTCAATAAGTTTTCTATGCAGTCTTAGGGATCACTGACAAAAAACTCACATGTAATTTTTTAAAAGACTGTGAGAGTGTGCATTATCCATATGCATGCTGACATATACATGTGCCATGGGAGATGTGTCAGATCTGCTACTTTATAGATCCCAGTTCCGACTGAAGGGCTGAAGTTGCTCCTTTAGCTCATTGGATGGCCTGAGTTTTTGAAGCAGCTGTTTTAGATTCATTTCCCTATGCCTCAAACAGGTTAGTAGTGTATGCATAGAACATGGATCAGTATAATCTAAGAATGACATTTCAAAAGAGCTAAGTATTGCTCCCTAGACAATATTCTGAGAGTGCTCAATGTAGTACTCTTCACTCAAAAATCATGAGTACAACAAATGTCTCCCCATCCACTCCCGCATCTTTACTCTTTGCAATAGATTTACATACTGCAGAGGAGACTAGAGAGTCATACCCTGGAACAAGCTTTCAGTTTTTCACTCTGTAGGACGATATATCCTGTTACCAGTCCAAAAAAAAGTGACAAGAACTAGCAACACAAACACCATCTGAGTGGTGCTATCTTCAGAAGAAGATGGGCTAGTGGCTTGAAGAAACCCCATGCTTCAGTGGCTGAAGGGAACATCATCAACTAAAAAAGCCCTTTAATTCTGGAAGTTTTAGTATAGCAATCTATTACAGAGAGGCAGAATCTCTGCTGCCCTAAGGAGCTTACAGAATAGTCTTCTGTGGTAATTCTTATTGTAAGGATGAAACATACATCCACATAAGAATGGAAATTCACAATTTAGGATCAAATCATCTGCACACAGGCTCAATGAAGCAGGCCAGGGTAGCATTAAGATAGTATGCAAAGATGGCAGTTTAAACCCACATAGCTGTGAATTTCAATTCTTTTGTTGCTTTGAGTCACATCCGTATTCATTTAATATAGATTAAGCAGTTTCCTGGGGAGGTTTTTATATCTGTAATAACCTGCTTGCAGATAAAGGGATATGAAAGATTTGCTGCACTATGGGCCTGATCCTGCATTCCTTGCCCATTGCTAACTCCCATTAACTTGTGAAGGTGTTTGGCTGGGGGCTCAAGGAATGCAGGCTGATGCACTATGGTTGTTACTTTGTGATTAATGGAATTAAACCCTGATTGGATAAAATACTGTAAAATCTAGCCAGCTGATAAAAAGGCAGCTTCATTTTAAAACTGTAATTGTGCTCCTAATCCACTTCTAAAACAATGCAAAGTACCATTCTATGCTGAGAACTAATACCTGATTGGGAAAAACAATCTCTCCTATTCTGCACCCCCCTGTGCTAAAAAATTCTGAACCAGATTTTCTAAATCAACACACACCAAAATTAGGCATGCAAACACCTCACATGCTTGTAGAAATTGTGTACCTGTGTATATACATGGCTTGTTATGCATTTAATTGGCCATGTGTGTGTGGATATACAGCTTGTGTATGCACAGTGAGCATTTCTACACATCACCTAGGTTCACATAGTTGTAGGCATACACAGTGCATGCCTAAGTGTCATTTCCTGCCAACACAACCATGTGACTAACTTTGTTTGATGATTACCTCTGCTCTGCTAAATGGTGCCAGCCTTTATAGGCCATTACTCAAATTTTCCAACAAGCACCTTTACACTTTCTCCCATGAGGGGGAGGAAAAGTCTGTAAAAATGCACAAAGCCATTACATTATGCTCCTTCAAATCTCAGCTATACCAATTCTGAACAAAACAGCTGAAAATGGTGTGACTGCTATTTATTATGCTGATCATGTTAAGACTTGCTGTTACCATGTGCTCTCTCCAGTTTCTTGTATCCACATATTGTCTCTTGTCATACACTAAAATTATAAATTCTTTGGCACAGTGACTATCTTTTCATTATATGTGTATGCAGTGCCTAACACAATGGATTCCTGAGACCTCTAGCCACTACTGCAATACTAATATTAAACAGTCATCAACAAGTTATCGAGTTCAATGAGACTAGCCAGATGAATAAAGATACTCATGTGCTTAAGTGCTTGCAGGCCCAGGCCATTAATTAATAAATATGTCCCAATGCCTCTACAAATATTTGCAGAATCTTATAATTTCTTCTAAATTAAAGATTATCTGTAAAATAAGTGTCATCCTGGAGAGAATTTCTATGGTAGTTATGGAAACTAACAATGTTAATGCTAATTAAAAAGCAACTATTTAAATTCTAATTTCACTTTAGTCTTTTAATATATTTAAATCATCTCTGTGCTTCAAGAGCTCTTGGGAGAGAAAAAGCATATGACCATGGAGGAAACAATATCCTCAAAACCTACTCTCCTATTCAAGCTTTGCTTCCAACAGCTAAATAAGTGGTAGGAGAGCAGAAGGTTAAAAACTATGCAGTTTATCTCTGCCAAAACACTAAAGAAAAAATGAGACTGCCGAATAGATGACAAAGACTACAGAATCAACACAGCAGCAATCTGCCTAGAAGCTGCAAAGGGTAGAATTCAGGGGCCTGCTTAAAAGCTCCTATCAACTGATGTGTATAAAGAGTAAGAAAACCACAATAAAACCATTATTACTGGAGCTACATTCTATGGCCATTATGCTTTGTGATATTCAATGTTGAACATATTCAGTGTTGTGTAACTATGCGTATTTAATAATTATATTCTTATGTAGCTCTTAATGTCTTAAAATGAGTATTTTGACCCATTAACAATACTCACCTATAAGTTTTGTTCCATGAGGTTTTGTAGTTGTAATAAATGGACACCACCCTGTGAATCTTGTGCAGATTCAGATCTCAAAGCTCAAAGGTCTGCAACCCGTGCATGCTAATAGCTATTATGTGCCACTCCTCAGTTCTTTGCAAAACAATAAACCACAATACCTCAGACAAAACTATGCCCCTATGTCTTAGGGACAGTGGGTGGCTAAGTGAGTATCTATTGCATCCATGTACTCTACCTTCAAAGACAAAGTACAGATAAGTAGTTTTCATATTTCTAAATGTGCCAGTTGTAATAGACCGTGTACCACTGAATGTAGACTAAGAAGGTACAGGAATGTCTTGACAAAGATTGCTCAATAGTACCAAATTTTTAAAAAATCTTGTTACAATAATAGCCATCAGAAAGTCTGACTCACAAAGTGACCACATAATGCAATACAGCAGATTCTTGCTAAGCTACTTTTCAAGAAGCCACAAATCCTGCAACTGCACCATGAAAATAGATTTTTGGTATGCAGTTTACTGAAGCACAGAAGCCACATACACAGTGATGGGTGTGGTGTAAGAACCTAGAAGATAATTCTGAAACATAATATACACAATGAGATTCTGCTACTGTGCACAGAAGCTTTGATATAGTGAGCATTTGTAATGTACTTCCTTTAACTTGTGCATCATGCTCTTACCTGTCAGGAATAGAAAGTACAACAGCTGGATGTATGTGTTTTGTCTAACACAAAACAAACCAACTGCTGAAATTTGTAAAGCTGTTTTAGTTTTCAGTCAGTAAAAAAAATAAATGGTTTCACCTGTTTCAGAATCTTTCCTGACAAGCCTAAAACACTACTAGTAAAACATTACACTTCTTAAAAATCTTGACTTCTTTAAACATGTCACTCTGAAAACAGAGAAAGTGGTTTCTCTGACTACTGGTCCATGGTAGCTCCACAGATTGCTTGCTTTTAATATCCAAATTCTGTAAAGGCAATTCTTTCAAGGTGTTACATGCTGGGAAATCTCTGTATTATTTCTTATTAATATTGTGCATGTGTCAGTGTTTGTTTATGATGGGGTATTCATAAGAACAGACATACTGGGTCAGACCAAAGGTCCATCCAGCCCAGTATCCTGTCTACCAACAATGGCCAATGCCAGGTGCCCCAGAGGGAGTGAATCTAACAGGCATGCTCTAGTGATCTGTCTCCTTACCATCCATCCTCCACCCTCTGACACAGGAGCAGGACACCAATTCCGTACCCATCCTGGCTAAATAACTTTTATGGACTTAATCTCTATGAATTTATCTAGTTCTCTTTTAAACCTGGTTATATCCTAAGCCTCACAACCTCCTCAGGTAGGAGTTCCAACAGGTTGACTGTGGCGCTGTGTGGAGAACTTTCTTTCTTTTATTTGTTTTTAAACCTGCTACCCCATTAATTTCATTTGGTGGCCCGCTATTCTTATCATTAGGAATAAGTATAATTTTCTTAATTCCTTCTCCACACCCTCATTTATTTATATACCTCTATCATATCCCCCTAGTCTCCTTTTCCAAGCTGAAAAGTCTAGCCTTTAATCTCTCTTATACGGGACCCGTTTCCAAAACCCCTAATCATTTTAGTTGCCCTGTTTCTGAACTTTTTCTATGCCAGTAATATCTTCTTTGAGATGAGGAGCCACATCATCGCAGTATTCCAACATGTGGGTGTACCATGGATTTATATAAGGGCAATAAGATATTCTCCGTCTTATTCTCTATCTCCTTTTTAATATGATTCCTAACATCTGTTTGCTTTTTTGGATTGCCTCTAGCACCTGGATGGACGTCTTCAGAGAACTATCCACGATCGACTCCAAGATCTGTCCTGATTAGTTTTGTACTAATTAGCGTCCCATCATACTGTATGTAATAGTTGGGGTTATTTTCCAATGTGCATTACTTTAACATTTATCCACATTAAATTTCATTTGCCATTTTTTCCCAATCACTTTGTTTTGTAGATTTTTTGAAGTTCTTCACCATCTGCTTTGGTCTTAACTGTCTTGAGTCAGTTAGTACCATCTGCAACTTTGCCCAACCGTCAACTGATTTACTCTTTCTCCAGATCATTTTATGAATAAGTTGAATAGGATGGTCTGAGACTGATCATCGGGAACACCAGCTAGTTACTCCTCTCCATTCTGAAAAACTACTATTCGACCCTTTGTTTCCCTGTCTTTTAAACCAGTTCTCAATCCATGAAAGAATCTTCCCTCTTATCCTGACAATTTAAATTTTACATAGAGCCTTTGGTGAGGGACCTTGTCAAGCCTTTCTGGGAATGCTACAGTATGTCCACCCGTCCCCCTTTGTCCACGTTTGTTGACCCTTCAAAAAAAACTCTAATAGATTAGTAATGCATATTTCCTTTAACAGAACCATATTGACTTTTGCCAAACAAAAGTTATGTTCTTCCTATGTGGTCCTGACAATTTTAGTCGTTACTATTGTTTCAACAATTGCCCCTAGTACTGATGGTTAGACTTACCGGTCTGTAATTGCCGGAATCACTTCTAGAACCTTTTTAAAATATTGCGTCACATTAGCTATTGTGATGGGGCAAGGCCAGATGGCTACAGTAAAGTACTTGAGAAACAGGTAGTTAGCCCCAAGGCCAAACAAATCCCTAGACCAGGTAAACCAAATGGCGTGCCCAGGTTAATCAAAGGCACCTGGAGCCAATTAAGACCTTTCCTAGAGCAGTGGAAGATAGCTACTTTAATTCGAACACCTCAGCCAGTCAGAGCAGGCTAATCAGGCACCTGGGTTTAAAAAGGAGCCACCCCAGGTCAGCAGGGAAGGAGCAAACGAGGAAAAAGAGTGCGAGTGAGGAGCTGGAGCAAGAAGCCAAGGAGCTTGAAGTGAGAGAGTGTACTGCTGGAGGACTGAGGAGGACAAGCATTAATCAGAACACCAGGAGGAAGGTCCGTGGTGAGGATAAGAAAGGTGTTGGAGGAGGCCAAGGGGAGTAGCCCCAGGGAGTTGTTGCTGTCATGCAGCTGTTACAGGAGGCACTATAGACAGCTGCGATCCACAGGGCCCTGGGCTGGAACCCGGAGTAGAGGGTGGGCCTGGGTTCCCCCCAAACCTCCCAACTCCTGATCAGACACAGGAGGAGCTGACTCAGACTGTGGGTTCCACATGAAGGGAAGATCACTGAGGTGAACAAATCCGCCAATAAGCACAGGACCCACCAAGGTGGAGGAGGAACTTTGTCACACTATCTTCCAGTCACTGGGTACAGAAGCTGATTTAAAGGACAGGTTACAAACCATAGTTAATCGTTCTGCAATTTCACATTTGAGTTCTTTCACAACTCTTGGGTGAATGGATCTGTTCTCGGTTCCTTGTTACTGTTACGTTTATCAAGTAATTCCAAAACCTCCTCTAGTGACACTTCAATCTGTGACAATTCCTCAGATTTGTCACCTACAAAAGGGTGGCTCAGGTTTGGGAATCTCCCTAACATCCTGTGCCATGACGACTGAAGTAAAAAATTCGTTTAGTTTCTCTGCAACTACTTTATCATCTTTAAGTGCTCCTTTTGTATCTCGATCATCCAGGGGACCTACTGGTTGTTTAGCAGGCTTCCTTCTTCTGATGTACTTAAAAATTTTGTTATTGACCTTTGAGTTTTTGGCTAGCTGTTCTTCAAACTCTTCTGGCATTTCTTATTACATTTTTACACTTAATTTGGCAGTGTTTATGCTCTTTTCTATTTATCTCACTAGGATTTTGCTATGGAGTTAGATCAAAAGAGATTGTTAAAGGAACCAAGCAGGGCAGTAAAACAATGAGGAGTCCTTGTGGCACCTTAGAGACTAATAAACTTATTTGGGCATAAGCTTTTATGGGCTAGAACCCACTTCATCAGATGCATGAAGTGAAAAAATACAGGAGCAGGTATAAATATATGAAAGGATGGGGGTTGCTTTACGAAGTGTGAGGTCAGTCTAATGAGATAAATGAATTAACAGCAGGATACCAAGGAAGGAAAAATAACTTTTGAAGTGGTAAGAGAGTGGTCCATTACAGACAGTTGACAAGAAGGTCTGAGTAACAGTAGGGAGAAATTAGTATTGGGGGAAATGAAGTTTAGGTTTTGTAATGACCCAACCATACTCAGTCTTTATTCAGGCTTAATCTGATGGTATCGATTTTGCAAATTAATTCCATTTCTGCAGCTTCATGTTGGAGTCTGTTTTTGAAATTTTTTTATTGAAGAAGTGCCACTTTTAGGTCTGTTATTGAGTGACCAGAGAGATCAAAGTGTTCTCCTACTGGTTTTTGAATGTTATGATTCCTGATGTCAGATTTGTGTCCATTTATCCTTTTCCGTAGAGACTCTCCAGTTTGGCCAATATACATGGCAGAGGAGCATTGCTGGCACATGATGGCATATATCACATTGGTAGATGTGCAGGTGAATGAGCCCCAGATACTGTGGCTGATGTAGTTAGGTCCTATGATGGTGTCCCTTGAATAGGTATGTGGACAGAGTTGGCACCAGGGTTTGTAGCAGAGTTTGGTTCCTGGATCGGTGTTTTTGTTGTGCGGTGAGTATTTGCTTCAGGTTGGGGGGCTGTCTGTAGGCGAGGACTGGCCTGCCTCCTCAGGTCTAAGAGTGAAGGATCGTCCTTCAGGATAGGTTGTAGATCCTTGGTGATGCGCTAGAGAGGTTTTAGTTGGGGGCTGTAGGTGACGGCTAGTGGCGTCCTGTTACTTTCTTTGTTGAGGCTGTCTTGTAGTAGGTGACTTCTTGCTACTCTTCTGGCTCTGTCAATCTGTTTCTTCACTTTATCAGGTGGGTATTGCAGTTTTAAAAATGCTTGATAGAGATTCTTTAGGTGTTTGTCTCTGTCTGAGGGATCGGAGCAAATGCAGTTGTATCTTAGAGCTTGGCTGTAGACAATGGATCCTGTGATGTGGTCTGGATGAAAGCTGGAAGCATGCAGGTAAGTATAGCAGTCAGTAAGTTTCTGGTATAGGGTGGTGTTTATGTGACCACCGCTTATTAGCATTGTAGTGTCTAGGAAGTGGACTTCTTGTGTGGATTGGTCCACGCAAATCTCTCCAGCGCATTATCAAAGGTCTACAACCTATCCTGAAGAATGATCCCTTTCCCCTACCGTTTGTGTCTGTGGGTGAATGAATATTTTGTTTTGAAGATGCTGTTTTTTAGTTCCTTTAATCCGCTCACTAGTCATAAATCCGCAGAGTAAAAGGGTTTACAGGTGCCACACCTAGTTGGGCCTGTGTCATTAACATGGTTGAGAAACACTGAGCTGCTGCCAAGAGATTCAGTCCCAGAGTGGTTGAATTTCATGGTTCTTCTCAAGCTGGGGTGAAGGTACAAAGGTGTACCCCCCAAAGGGGAGCACTTGAGAGGTACTGAAAGGGTCTCAAGCATAGTTTGTCCTGTAACCATGACACAAGGATCTCACTTCAGAAGCTACAACCTCAATAAAGAGACAAAGTGGGTGAGATAATATCTTTTACTGGACCAACTTCTGTTGATGGAGACAAGTTTCTGAGCTTACACAGAACTGTGACCCAAAATGCTTACATGTATAAAACAAAACAAAACAAAACAAAACAATCATGACATGGAGGAAGAGATGCATTAGACAAGAGGAAAGGATATTTACACATAATCAAAATGGGAGGCTGCTTGTTTTCACAAGGCATCATACAAATCATGTGAGCCTTTTATGGATTTCTATTACTACTAATTTACATTTTGTTACCTTTGCAGTAGGGTAGCCAGGCGTCCAGTTTTTGACCGGAAAATCTGGTCAAAAATGGGACCTGACAGTGTCCAGTCAGATCTACTGACCTGACAGTCAAAGTCCAGTTACTGCAGGTGAGGAGGCACCAGGTCATCACCTGTGCCATCCCCTACTCAGTTGGGGCTGCTTTATACCTGTGTTGGACAGCTGCAGCTCCCAGCTGTGCAGCCAAGTTTCTCCCAACGTGGACCGCAGGGAGAGAAGGGAAACGCAGTGAGCTAGGGAGGATGAGGGGAAGAGGAGCAAATGGGGGTGGGGCTTTGGGGGAAGAGGTGGGATGGGGCAGGACCTCAGGGGGAAGAGGGAGGATGGGAGGTTCCAGCACTCCTTCTGGAAGTGTCTAGCTTTTAAATACTACAAAGTTGGCAACACTACTTGGCAGCCATGTTAGGATTTAATGATCTGTATAAGTTAATGGCAGCATTCAATGCCCTAGAACAGTAGTATCTAACCTGTGGCAACCCAGAGGTCACCTGTGACCCTTGAGAGATTGAAGAAAGTGAGTATAGACTGAAAATATGTTCCCTGAGTTGTGTCTTGTATTTTGTAAAGGGAAGTGTTTAAATCAGTGCTGTTGAAATGGGACAACGTCTCTTCAAATACCTCCTACCACTTCTCCTGCAGCCCCAGGAGCAGATCTGGTCTGAGCAGGAAGTGCAGCTCTGGGCAGTTGCTGTCACTTCCTTGCTGCATGTTTGGCTCTCAGGCTGAAGAGGCTGGACACCACTCTATCATCATAACAAAGATGAACGACAATGACTTGGTCACGGCTAGTAAGCTGTCAGCCAGGGAAAAATATAGGAATCAAGAACAGTCCCAAAAGTGTCTAGGCAAATTATATATTGATTATCAGGGCAGTTCTGATTCTTCACCCATTCTCACCGCATGCTAATTTGTTATTTAAAAAGTAATGTTGAAGCAAATCAGGGAGGAGCCCATTCACCATTAACCTGTGTTTATACCGAACGGTTTTCCAAATCAGGAATTCAAGTAATTTCATATCTGTTAGGGACAGGAGAAGGAATTCAGCAAGACTGAGAATAGTCCATCTGAGAGCTTATTTGAAAGTGCTCTCCCTCTCCTAGTCAACTTCACAACTTGAGGGTGCAGAGGTGGCATTTTTTGTTTGACTGATGAGCTTCTACAACGGGATAATTTAAGGGTATTTTAAATGTGATTTTACAATGTTGTAATGTTTGAAGCTAGCACAACATATGTTTTTATTGCTCAATACTTGTAGGCTTACAGATAATTGTGGAATGTTTTGAATATTATTCAATAATCAAAATATGTATAATCAAGTACATACAGCATATGCCTACTTTTATAAAAAGTTAACAGATTTAAACATTAACGTTGGAAACACTTTGGAATTCTTATATAATTATGCTTTTGTGAACACACGTTACATTTTTGTGTATATTTGTTGATGCAAAGGAGAGGAAAAGGAACCTTCTAAAACCACACCTTTGTCTAAATAAGGTCACAACAAACTTGCTAAAATAGTTGCCTTGTAGTGGGAGGGGTGGAGGGGGAAGGAAGGAATTTCTATTACATTTATTCATTGTCGATCTTCTAAAAAAAATCCTTTGTTTTCTATTATAACAGCATAAATGTTATTTTAGAACTATGAAAACATCTATTGAGTCTACAATAGAGTGCTCTAAAAATATCTTTGCTCTCAGGATTTTCACAAAGATGAATATATAAAGAGTGAACAAAGTCTCAGATTATACAGCACATTGATATCACTTGTTATGGAAAACTCAGTTTTTGCCAAAGCACATTTTTTCTATATTTAAACTGAAGGTTCCAGTCTGTGTGTTCTACTCCTGATTCCTACCTGACCTCCACTGTAGTGTAACAAATCTAGGGCAACCCAAGATGTCCTGTTTGTCACTACGATGCATACAATGGCCATTCAATTTCCCAGCAGAAGCATAGCTTGAACCTGAATTCTTCTTTCCCAAAAGCATTGGCTCCTCCCACCTGAGTTAAAGGAGAATCTCCA
This sequence comes from Chelonoidis abingdonii, assembly GCF_003597395.2. Lineage (NCBI taxonomy): Eukaryota > Metazoa > Chordata > Testudines > Testudinidae > Chelonoidis > Chelonoidis abingdonii. The sequence continues at coordinate 9,816,524 of NC_133777.1, forward strand.
TTAACTGGTAGCTGTATGACAGTTCAGAAGTTCAAAGTCTATACAGTAAAGGGCAGTGGTATACAAATACACAGTGGCCAGTTCAGCATAACAGAAGTGCACTTGTAAAACTCCATGTGATGCACATTTTGGTTTCTAACATTTGATCTTAGAGTTGGTAGTTTTACAATTTTGCTGTTTACTATTGTCTCCTATGTAGTATAAGCGTACAGGAATCTTACCTATTACCTTTGCTGGATGACTGTGGTGGGTACCATAATGCAGACTTCCCTTTTTAGACTTTCCACTTCATCCTTATAGAGTTTTCATGAATAAGGGGTTGTATAAGTGTTTATTACTTTAAATAAAATTATTTGAGACACAAAAATCCAAATGATGTATGCAAAATATGTGCATCCCACAAAGAACATCTCATGTGATAAAGCCTTATCCTGTTTCTAGTTTCCATAATTGGAAGGAGTTCTCACCTAGGCTGCTCAAAAGATAGCTCTAAAAGATTCTTAGCAAGAGAAATTAATTTAGAGTTTATTCTCTAGTACAGCCCTAAAAGCAGAGAATGGGTAGGCTTCTTCTGTCTGTATTTTTAAACGAAACTCTGCTCAGTTCAATCAATATCATTGATTTTGTTCTTTTTATTACAGCAGCAACCAGATTAACAGATTATGAATGTAAATACTATACCTGAAATTGGAATTAGGAAATGTAGAAACACCATGTTAACACTGGCAAAAGACGATCAGTGTTCAGAGAAGCCACACAACAGATAACCAAATTGACCTAGCAGAATTTAGTAGGAGACATAACACCACAGTTTTCCAAAAGGTTTTTTATACACAGGCATTAATTCATACAAAGTGACAATTAAATTAGAATTTGCACAATAAATCACCTAGTATGTTCAGAGTTGACTGTGGTTAATACTGCAGAACTATAACGATACTAGAGGAGAAGCAGCCCTATATGCAAGGGGAAATTATGCCCGTGCAAACTTTTCCTCAAAAGAACTATTACTTTTTATTAGAGCTAACAACACCAATAAGAAAGCAACAGAACACTAGATGACACAGGGTTTTTGCACACCTCCGTGAAAAATTATATTCCCCAATGCACTACGGGGCCATCATGGGAAACTTTCTGGGGGAAAGGAGATAACAATGAGCTACATACTTACTATAAAATGCTACAGGGAAAGCTCACATATGTGTTAAATGAATAAGAAGAGTTCTGCTGCAGCAATGGGCAGGAGAGAGAGGGGGAAAAAATCTTATTTCACTGACAATGGGTAACAGTTTTGTTTTCGAAACTGACCTGGAATTCAGCTCAAAATTAACAAGTTCTGCTCAAAACCACAAAGTGAACAAACATCTGATTGAGTGATTCCAGTTTTCCACCCTCCTCTAATATTCCTTTGGAGCTACTCATAATTGCAGAATACAATGCAATACTGCTGCGAGCTTTTACTCCATCAGAATAGAAATCCCCAGAGAAAAGACAGACGTAAAAACGGCCAAATTTCAGTACATCCTTTTTAAAGAGGAACAAAAGCAAAACATTTTTTGCCTGCTGTAATTAATGACAAATGTTGGTGCTCCTAGATGAAACCAAATCCAATTAACTTAACCCCATAGTAATATGCAAGCACCTCACACAGGGAAAGTCACTTCTGTGCAGAAGGCCAAAAAGGGTCTATGCACTGTTTAAGCAGGGTTAAAATGGAGCTTAAGCAGCGAATGGCCCGTGTGCTGGCCCTCTGCATAGGCATGAATTCCTTCAGGACAGGTCCTAATATCTTCATGCCACTCTCTTGGGAGTCCTCCAATTAGCTGCTTAAGTTGGTCTGATTTACTTTCTCTTCTATGAACCTCTGGCCTTTTTAGAAGAGTTCAGCTAGCAGTCCAGTAGGAAAGTATTTACAATTAGACTAATTGCTGCAAGTACTGTAGATTACAAGGGCACATAATGAGCTCATTTCATATGGGTCACCAAGTGGGTCAGTACCATAGACATAGATGTGAAAGGTTCAATATCCCATTATTAGTCTTCAGAAACATCCAAATATTCACACTCCACATGAGCTCCTCCCAGCAGTTTTCCTTTTACAGTGAATTTGCAATAGTTAATTTTAAAAATACAACAGAGAACATGAATATCATATAGCATAAAGCACATGTAAGCAGGATCTGAATGAATTCTCCCCTGATAGCTAGCTGGGAGGGGAAGAGACTTCAGGAGCAAACTCTATTTACATGAACACACCTACTCTGCTTAGATACCCAGCAGATAGAGCGGTATGTTGCTCAAAGGGATCAACTTTGGCTGGTGTTGGGTTACAAAATCACTTTAGCACTGAATGCAGGGATAGTGAAATGCTGTTATCAAAATTGTCATCATTGTACAAATAAAGGGGAGCAGAATTGTGCTTAACCTAGCCTAAATGAGGGGGTCACCCTCAGCTGAAAGGACCTCATTAAGCCACTGGCTTGAATGCCAGCCCTCTGTGAAAGTAAGGAGGTGGGAATAGGTGTCCCAGCCAAGCGGTGTGGACCCTTCTTAAGACTTTGTGTTCTGGTTTAACCTGTTCCCATAGGTGCTGACTCCATGGGTGCTCCGGGGCTGGAACACCCACAGGGAAAAATTAGCAGGTGCTCTGCACTCACCAGCAGCCAAGCTTCCCTCCCACCCCCCCAAGCCCTCCTTGCCCCCTCCCCGAGCACATTGCATCCCCACTGCTCCCCCTCCCTCTCAGCACTTTCTGCTGCCCTGCTGTGGTGCTTCGGACTTTCTGGGAAGACCAGGGATGTGGCATGCTTGGGTGGCGGGGGAGGTGGAGAAGAGGTGGGGCAGGAGTGGGGAGTTTGGGGAAGGGGTGGAATGGGGGCACGGCAAAGGCAGTGCAGGGGCAGGAAGATGCAGGGAAGGGGTGGAGGCCAGGGGCAGGAGGGGAGAGTTGAGCACCCACCGGGCAAAGGAGAAGTCAGCGCCTATGCCTGTTTCACCCTACTGTTCAAAGAAAGAGCTAAATAGGCTTCACTAGAAGCCTCTTTGTTATTTTAAGTGCTCAGTCAGAGCTAAAATCAGTTGTAGTGGGATTGTGTTTCTGCCCAGCCTGTTAAGAGCTAAAATCACTAAGACTGACCTGCAGAGGTCACAGCAGAGAGGCAGGTGACAGCAGAAGGTGACTGATGGGTGGCGAGCAGGCCGCCAACAGGCGGCCGGCAGGAGCAACTGGTAAGAGTGGCCAGCATAAGCGCTCAGGTGGCAGAGCAAGCAAGATGCCTTCTTCCCAGGGTGGGAGGTGAACTCACATAGATGCACTTCTAAATCCTGGGTCCTCACTAACCAAGGACAACCCTTGTGAGTGGGGTATGGTGAGGGAGCAGAGGGGAGCATGCTAAAGGAACTTTTGGTTGTAGATCAAGAACATGAGGCAGAAGACTCTGCCTCATGCATTCTGGGGTGGGTGTCCTGCTCACAGTTTTATGTTTATGGCATTTGTGGCATATGCTTGTGGCATTTTTCCTAATTAATGTTAGGTGACTTCTCTCCTTTCATTAAAAGTTTCTTTTCTACACTCAGACTCTGTGCTTGTGAGTGGAGTAGTATTGCCTCTCAGAGGTGCCCGGAGTGGTGTGTAATTTTCCCAACTTACTGGGTGGGGGCTTGAGCCAGTTTTGTGTTGCATTGTTGAAAAGGAACCCCTAGATATTGAATGTGGTCCCAGTTGCTACTGGCTCCACCTTGCAGAAGGGTTACACAATACTATAGGGTACCAATGTGTAGCAAAAGTAAAGAGCTAATGTATGAGTAATTACACAGACCTTTTATATACCTGTGAATAATAGAGGCTAGAGATTTGTGATTAATTGGAGTCACATATTGATGCATAAAAGACAGACCCTACAGAACAACCTTTCTGGGAAGAGGTTAACATTCAAGGGAGAGATTCTTTCCAATTCTTGTCTGTACTCTATTTTGGCAACATACAGGGTCCCTACATGTGCTGCAAAGGGCTGGTAGAGGGTTTGCCAAGTGTAGGACAAGGAGGGGAATTTCTGTAAAGAGATTCTAAGGAGATTCTGACAGTTCTGGGTTACTGACTGATCAGGACACATGGATAAAAGACAATGGATTTAAGCAACAGGTCAGTTTTATTAACAAAGAAAAGGAGCAAAGTATTCCTATCCTCTCTTCCATACCAGGTATTTAAATGGGTGTAGCATGGGGTTACAGGCTCCCACTATACAGTCAATAACTCATGGTAGGAGTGGGTCTATACTGGTATTGCGTTGACCTAACTACATCAATGTAAGTGCTATGTCTCTCATGGACGTGGAGTTATGAAGTCAGTGTAGTGGGCGAGTTACACTGGCGGGAGCTACATTTTAGTGTAGATGCTTACAGAGTTAGGTCAACGTAAGCTGCCTTGCATTAGCCTAACTCTGTAGTGTAGACCAGGACTCAGTCTCTGACAGGAGATACTTGCTACAGGTGAGATATTAGGGGCTACATTCAGCAACCTCTCCAATAGTCTCATTAAAATCAATGAGACTGTACGAGTAAGGGCTACAAAACATGAGTCAGGCCCTGCATTTTCCAATGTCTGATTATTGGAGACTCATTTCTACTGCAACTGCAATGAGTGAGCAGAAGTCCATATTACACAAGCACATGCCACTTGAATTTCAGACTCTTCTTAAACATTCAAAGACTGTAGCATTCTCTTTATTTTCAGTTCCAAATGTAATTGATTTTTCTTTTTACTCCGACATCCATATTTAAACATGAAGTAGACAGACATCAGAGGGAGCCACCTTTCATCCTTTGTCATTCCCATTTGTGCCTCAGTATTGGGGAACATAAATTATGGTAATATTTCACTTTACCTTCACTACAAAGTGTCTTTCATTGTTCTGCACCATAAAAACATAGTTAAAATGCAACTTATATAGCCAAGTACAATTTAATTTCAATTTTAGGAACTAAAAGCCCATTAAAAGCATCTTGTATCTTAACATTTACATTTGTATCATTTTAGAATGTGACTTGTAAATAGAGAAGTCGGTGCACGAATGGGTCCTAATGGAGAAAAAAAGACAAGGGAAGGATTCAGAGATTTAGGGAAGGTAATGCAAGAGCACGAAATATACCCCCACCTTCCACTGACCTTTTTGTAAACCTTGTACAGCTTTTTAATAATTTGCAAAAACTCTTCCCTGTGTACTAATGGTAGCAATATCCCTTAATGGGCATTTAATAAATCCCAATTCCATACAGCAAAAGATAGGCAGCAAAATGGCAGATGTATAGGCTGATAAACAGATCTTTAATTAGTTCAATTTTTGTATGCCCACAGCTGGTATTCGGTTTAGAAACAACTAACAAAAAGACTAAAAAACCCCACACCCATTGAAACAAAATCAGACATGCTAGAGGAAAACAAATTACTCGATATAGTAGAGGCAAGTGAGATGGATCAAGTTCCTTCTATTCAAAAAGCTCTTACTGTGTTGAATTCCCAGAAACAGCTCTCACTGATGAGTTATGTCATGAGAATGAGGTGTTTTGATGATGTGTGATAAAGAGTCATCTTCCTTTTGATATCATGGTGTAGAAAATATATTGAATAAGTTTGAAAAATGGCTCACTTTGAAAAATATTACCCTGAGAAAGTTTTGTAAAGAAAACTTTTTTAGTATGTATTATTTACTATTTACACATTTTCTCCTACAAATGTCACACTTCACATTCTTTTGGCATAGACTAAAGACTATTATTCTTGCGCTCACAGACATCATAGACTTCCTTGGCGATTTAATATAGCTGGTTTATTTTTTCCCCCACACTATACTGTATTAAAAGGTGAAATTCTAAAGTTCTTGCCAAGTGACACTAACAAGCTGTCTTCAGGAACTACTGTTCTCAAATGACTTTGAAACTACATTACTGAACTTTGTTTACTCCTGCAGGATATGTAAATCTTGGATTAAGAAATTTCAGGCTATTGTACTAATAACACAAAATCACCAACAGACATCATTTTTTATAGCTACAAAAGCAATTGTTCCTCCCCCTACATCTTCCCTTTAGTATCATTTGTAATCCTGTAAACCATAACACAGAAGACAGATTTGCCTACACCACTCAGGAACAGGGATTTATTGCAGGCCCTTTTTAAACAACTGCAGCTCTACTGTCATTGATTTCTGCAGCCTAAGAAAGGCAGCTTGCAAACTTCAACTCTGTACCTTTTCCGTTCAGAATGTCTTTGACTAACTGATGTTGAATAGGTCTGTAAAACTGACTGTATGTTTGTTTATTTCATATCAATCAATACAGAAAAAGTACCATCAGAAAGGAAAATCTGCAGATTTCTTTGTTGAGGGGGGAAGAACAATAATTTACCATTCTTTTTGTTAATTTAATATTACTCTAAGGCAGTCAATTAAAATGCCATCTAATAAAGCAGCAGTTACAACGGGATCCCAAATCGGCTTGTCTACATTTACATTTTATAGCACTTTAACTTGCTGGCTCAGGGGTGTGAAAAAAATCCCCGCTCTCAGCACAGCAAGTCTGAGCACTTTAAAGCAGTAGTATTGACAGGCTCCAAGCGCTGAGAGCTGCACTCCCAGCTATTCCCCTCGTGAAGGTGGATACCAGGAATGCTGGGAGAGCTCCCAGCGCTCGCATGCGACCACTCTCACTTCAAAGCGCTGCTGCAAGAGTGTTTCCGCAGCAGTGCTTTGAAGTTTCCAATGTAGACATACCCATCAAAGATGTTAAATCCACAAAATTAAAGATCTCCTAACCTAAAGCCAAGTTATTTTAGTAAAAATGATGTTCTGCCATTTAATGTCCTACCTGAATAGTGTTTTACTGGTAAAAATTTGTCTAGAAATGTACAATCATTGCAGCACTTTGATGTAATGGACCCAAAGGACCCTTCAACCTTATTCCATATGTTGGATAATTATGAACTCATCCTGTCTGTTTAAAATGTGATTCTACTCTGCAAATATTGCATAGTAGGTTTCTGTTTACTAATTACATCCTGATTAAATTTTCTCAGTTCAGAACTAAGGATTTTTTTTCCTAGTTACCAGCCTGCAAACTCCAAATGAATTTGAGAATCAAGTTGGGCTCTCCTTCTTCTTGTATATCATCATCATCATCATCATCAGTAATAAAGGTTCTGCAGCTCAAATTCTGCTTAGCTGCACCTGTGGAACCTCATAGTCTGCAAATTATGTCCTGAAAAGCACCTGCATAATGCACAGGATTTTACATATCAGAGGGGTAGCCATGTTAGTCAGGATCTGTAAAATCTGCAAAGAGTCCTGTGGCACCTTATAGACTAACAGACGTTTTGGAGCATGAGCTTTCGAGGATGAATAGAGTAGTACAGAGGTATCTCAGGGAAGAATTTGACCTTGACTTTGAAACTTAATTAGCAATTCCATTGATTAAGCAAAACTCAGAAAAGAATCCATCTCACATTTCAATAACTGGTGTTGGTGCCACATTGCTAACAGAAGATAAAAACACTAAAAGCTTACTTCTGACAAAAAGTAAATAGATACGACTGAACATGTTCAAGGAACAGAACTGTGTTGTAAGAAGGTGCCATTTTTACACTAGTTAACTTTCAGATTAAAACACATTTAAAGCACTGTTGTAAAGTTACAGTGTCAGATGTGTCCCTCTTCCAAAAAAAAAATCCATTCAGTTCAGATTTCAAATAAATCTTTACATGAGTTATACAGTGCAAATTTATCTGACTCTTAATAAAACCTTTAAAATTGTGAGCCATTTGAAACACATGACATACTGTATGCACAGATCTCTGCAGATCTACAGAAGACAAGTATTTATACTCTGCCTGTGTGCATGACTCCACGATGCAAAGTAAAAGAAAAATAACTGCTAAACAACACAAATTTTTACTGATCTGTCTTTATCAGATATGAAATATGTAATTATGAACTTTGTCTATAGTGATTAAAAAAAGATATATAAAAGTAGATCTGGATTTTTCCAGAAGAAGTTTTAAAAGCCTTATAAGCTGCTTAGACGTTGTATTACCTTTAGGAATTAAACTGGAGTGTATTTTGTTTCAAATGCACAAGTTCCTCTTTCATTCAGTCAGATATATTTGCCAGTGGGAAAACTCAATGGGCCTAATTCTGCTTTGATACACCAATAATAATCTGGCATAATTCCATTTGAGTCAATGGAATTACACTGACTTTATTCTGGAATAAATGAAAACAGTATAATGCTCAATGTCTATAAAGCTGCAGTCTGGGACACTGAAGAAATGAGCTTCAGCTTGGCTGATGTATTAATAAAAGCTGCTATAAACTCCATAAATATTTCTGTTATCTATCTCCTGTGTTAGTGAAATCAGCACACTGATAGTGCATCATGTGGATAGAAGATGTATGGAAAGGTTCAGTTAATGAGGGTTTCATAGAAACATAGAATATCAGGGTTGGAAGGGACCTCAGGAGGTCATCTAGTTCAACCCTCTGCTCAAAGCAGGACCAGTTCCCAACTAAATCATCCCAGCCAGGGCTTTGTCAGAAGACTGAGATCACATGTATTTTCTTTTTGGTGATAGACTGCAGTCAAAGTTGCTAATATGAATGATCTTTAATCTGTTTTAGATGTTTCTAAGGCACCTGTCACTGTGGTATCTAAGCATCAATAAATAAAAGAGCCAAAACACATTCTGTTAGCCTTTTTCAAGATAAGTTTCCTCATTGCGACTTAACTTATTATTGAGCACCACATAGAGAGGGTAGGATAAAGAATATTTATGTGCATTGGTATGTTTGCCAGCTCATAGAACAGATAACCACATAAGTGGTGTGAGATATCTCATCCTCCAGAAACCCACCTTCCATGCAGCTGGAAATTTCAACATGAATATAATGTTCCTCATTCATATCCCTCAAGAAGACTCATTATTGTTGTTACTTCTACAGGCAAATGCCAACTAATTATGATTAAGCAGAGAGGCACCTGGGAAGAGATTATAGTTCAAGATTGAAAACAAAAAAAAACAACTTACATTGCACGTTAGCCGTTAGTGTGATCACTACTCATTGTATTTTTCCTTTCAGACTCTGAGGTCTTTGGGACAGGGACTATATATTTCTGTATGTTTATACAGTTCCTAGAACACTGTGCACCACCATAATAAATAATAATGACAATAATGAAATACTTAATAAAGTTCAATTCCTCTGAATTGTTTTCCATTTTAAATGGATGTCAAAATATACGAGTAGACAGCATGGCAATGAAAAAACTGGAAAGAGACCTAGTAGTTCAATAAACTATTCTAAGTATCTATATCTGTATCTACACTGATATCTATTAGACTCACCTCAGAACTTTTCCCTTGCAGTGATCATAAACTACTTTATCAGTATATTGATTCCGTTTTATTTACTCACTAGAATGCTGCTGCTACGTTGTGTGTCTACCCTCCAGTTAATACAGTGTAATCCCGTTATTCCATTCTATTCTGTATCCTCCAGAGTTTCAAAGCAATAGCTTTTCTGTTTAGATTCCAGAAGATATTAAGCCTCCTCTGCTTCCTGTCATACTTCTAGCTGATTTGACAAGGATAGTATTTACAACCAGAAAAAATTGCTAATAAAATTACAAGCATCAGTTAAAAAGGAACTGGAACAATAATCTACTGTCATCACTCTGGCATGGAAGACTCATTCTTCCCTGTGATAACCAATATCCTGGGGGAAGACAAACTACAACATTTCCAGTACTCTCTGACTTTCACACTCTGTTTCTGAGACACACCAGTGTTTTAAGAGAGCATGTAAATCAACTTTAGGGTAATGAGCGGTCTCTTATTAAGAAAGCACATCCTCACCTCTCACAGTATTATTAATCAAAGCTCCAGTTTTACATGATGGCCTCCAAGCACTTTAATAATGGCTGAACAGTTAAAGGTAAAAATTGCAACTATTCTGAATGCACCACTTCTGGTTACAAGTCAATGTTGCAACTAAAGGGTTGGTTTTCCGTTACCACAGTTGTGAAGAATTGTGCAACATGATGCAATTTACAATGGAATGAAAAGTGTTGGACATTAAAATATATTTGGGCTTTTAACTCAGGCAAAAATTTCAGTCATGGTGTAATGACACTGGGTCTTGGAACACATCTGCACATCCCAGTGCACCTGTTACAAACCCAGAACCCTTTAAATTTGGGAGCTCTAGTTGCAGGGCACATAACTAGGAACAAGCATGTGACCTACAGAAAGGCAGATGTAAGCCTTTCTGCCTATTATGCAGCAAGAAAGGACAGGAGAGATCCATGGTTTAGGGGAGACCTAATATGTGTATCTCCACAGTAGCCCGGAAGAGCTACTAAAGGGATGCAGCTGGAAAGGCATCAGCTGTTTAGTATCCAGTAGTTTTGAGATTGTGTTTTGGGACTAACGCAAGCCCTGAAAGATGTGATAAGATCTCATAGCTGAAACTTCATTGTTCGGTCTCTGACTGGTGAGCCTTTACACCAGGATCGGCCACCTTTGGCACGTGGCCCATCAGGGAAATCTGCTGGTGGGCAGGGACGGTTTGTTTACCTGCAGTGTCCACAGGTTCAGCCGATCGCAGCTTCCACTGGCTGTGGTTCACCATTCCAGGCAAAAGGGGGCTGCGGGAAGTGGCGTGGGCCAAGGGCTAGTGGGAGCTGCAATCTGCTAAACCTGCGGATGCTGCAGGTGAACAAACCATCCCTGCCCACCAGCAGATTTCCCTGACAGGCTGTGTGCGAAAGGTTGCCAATCCCTGCTTTACACCACACTTGGTCTCCACCATCAGATGTGTCTGCCCCACACTGGCCCTGATAGGGTTAAAATCTAGCCTGGAGAGCTGCAAGGAAACAGCCAATTAGGGTGGTGGCTGCAGCCAATTAGGGCAGCGGCTGGACCAACCTATCAGGACCAAGCTGGCCCATATAAAAGGAAGCTGCAGGCCAAAGCAAAGCAGTCAGCTGCAGGAAGCTCAAGGGAGGGGACTGACTTCCTAGAGGGTTGCAGAACTAGCACCATGAACAGGGATGCCAGGACTTGCAGGCATGAGGCTCTGAGAAGAGGTTGAAGGAGCGAGAGGCAAGGGCTGACGGTGCTGGGGCTGCGGAGAAGTGGCCTTGAGGATCGAAACAGACTGGTGTAGAAAGAAAGGAGGGGCATCGGGAAGCTGTTGTTTACAGGGTCCCTGGGGTGGGACCCAGAGTAGTGGGCAGGCCTGGGTCCCCCTTCCCCACCCACTGCAACAAAGCAGAGGCAGTGAGACTGGAACTGTATTGGGTCCACTGGCGGAGACAAAGATGGGAGAGCCACCACCACCGGAGGGCACCCCTGCTGACCAGAGCTAATTCCCAAAACGGCCAGCAGGAGGCACCAGTGTGGTGGGTGACCCCATGACAGGTGCCTAAATACATATTTACCTGTACACACTGAAATAAGTGGCTGATTTTCAAAAGTGCTGAGCACCAACCTATCCTATTGAAGGCAATCTTTACCAACTGTTCGCATGACATCATCTGAGACTACCAAATTTCACCTTTTCTCCCCTAATTTTTAGACTAGGTGATAACTGTGTGGTAACAGTTGGCAAGTGTTGCTTGTGTAATGGCTTTTATTATACATTCGTACTCCTCCTTTAAAAGAAAATTTAGTTACAGAGAAACGAACATTTTTTCCATTTACAAAGTAGTTATATATGCTATTTGTGATCGAGTGCTTTGCCCCTTAACTGGTCTCATTCTCACATAAAACAAATGAATGATCAAATATAAATTCCAACACTTTTCATTTTGTGTCTGTTCTTCCAACAGCCTTAATCTCCAGATGATTTCTAACAGCCTACTGGGGTTTCTTCACCAAAGTTTGAATCTCTGGAGAATACTCACTTGAGATTTAAACACATGAACACTAAAGTGACAGAATGTTAAACTGACTTGCCTCCCAACTTTGTGGAGTGTATTTTCTAAAGTGTTTTTTTTTCCCTATTGTGAGTTTTATTTTTCCCTCCAGCCTTTAATCCACATACTTCCAGTAATCTCATTGCTAATGACTTGCAAGATAGTCGGTCAACAAGGAAAATATTCACTGGGGCAAAACATGTCTACAGACATTGTCTGTTCCATCCACTATACAGAGAGGAGTTCTTCTACTTGTGAATAACAATAGTGTATATTTAGAGATTTATGCACTGGGTAAATACAGCAGAAAAATTTCACAGAAGATGGAGAGACTCAATAGTCTGTTAAGCTAGGAGGGTCAAATCAACATTTATAGAAGTGCTGAAAAAACAATTTACCTTTTTTGGCCATTTGTATGTACACTGGTAATACATTTAGGATTAGATAGGAGAGTAAAATGAACAAACAAGATATTAACCCAACAGCTCATTAGACCTATTGCTCAAGACCACACTGTATGTAAGAAAACGTTTTCAGAGTGGAAAAGAAAAAGTTAACGGTTTGGGGTTTTTTTTGTTTTTTGTTTTTTAATTTTAGTTAAATATTTGTAGACTTGATAGAACATCGTTCGGGCTCCCTGTTACACACCTTTGCATATTTTGTCAGTGGAGAAAAGCCTATTAAATAGATACTATTCTTCATGTAATGTGCAACTTAATTTTACAAGGGGGTATCAGTCAGAGTTGGCAATTCATTCACCCATTCTAATGGTATGGATATGAAGGTTTCAAACTGGTTCAAAAGCGTGGAAGAGAATGTTTGTGTCTAATCATCCTTACAAGATAGGATTCATAACAAGTGTACTTAAACCAAAGTCTTAACATTTAATTTCCATACAGTAATGATTAATAGGGTGAGGCATGGGGTTTAGGGCAATAGTCCATATTATACCAAGTTGGACAAAAGTTTAAGAATAGGAAATGACGACAGAAGTATAATAATTGAATTTGTAAAGCTGCTGTATCTACTATACAATACAGTTTCAACTAGGAGAAGAGGAAAAAATAGAAACAAGCTTGTATTTCAAACAGGCAGCTGCAATACCCTCTTAGAGATCAAAAGAAAAAAGATTCAAGGTTAGTTGTTGGGAGTTCCAGAAAGAATTTGTCAGCTCTCTTGGGTAATGGGAAATATGCCATGGCTTTTGGACTGCAAAAGCACAAGCTCAGATCCCATCTGTAGCTGTTCCTTCAACCTAAGAGGCCTTTGAAATGCAGGCTTTTAACTAACTGATCATACATCTCAAAGCTTAACTGTTCACAGAAATGGAAGATAAGTACAGGAGAATTCAATATATCTACTATTGCACAGTTTCATGTGGTTTAATAAAATGGAAGGTAATCTATGACATCTATGAAATGACAAGTTAACATTAAAAGTAAAACTACCTACTTATTCAACCACAATTCTTTACTCTGATATTTTCCCCTACAAGCTAAGTATCATCTTTAGAAAGTCCTTTTGGGAGTTCACTATAGGTGTCACTGTAGGTACTTTCCCATTCCACCACCAAATTCTGTCCCTCAGAGCACTAACTGAATAAAGAGGGTTTCCCGCCCATTTTGTCTGCATTTCACTTCTGAATATTTTAAAAAAGAGAATAAAAATCAACTTCCTGTAGCAGACCTTTCCCTCCCCGTGCTGCCCTAATTTCTTTGAGATGTGCTGAGTACATGTTTAAGTCACAGAAAAAAATCAGACATCAAACTGTGTCAAAATAGTGAGAGACAGACGCTGAAAGAGTTTTATGTGTAGTTGTTTTTAAGCCACCCAAGAGGAACCATCACTTAAAACACGAGCAATGTTCAACATCCTGGTTGTCGGAGTAAAAACCTGGCAGATGATCACTCCACTTATAAAAGAAACATAGGAGAAAGTGCAGTTGCAAACTTCTGATTTAGACAATGCTAGTACTTGCTCACTGTGAATCAGGTGAAGCACCATGGAAGGCAGTTTTCAGATAGATCTGATTCTGAAAAAGCTTTCATCAGTGGCATTGGGAAAAGCTGCTTGAATTAAAAAAAATTCTCCAGGGTACCAGCTAACTCCCTAATCTCAAATCTTTAAAATAAAACAGATCTAAGGAATGGGAGATCGTGCAGTTTGAAGGTAATGATATTTGGACGGTATGTACAAAATGGATCAGATTAATGAAACATGAATTTGCAGAGCATTCAGACTGAGAAGGATGGAAAATTAGTTTGCATATTCTACATTACGAATGTATATGAATTACTGAGGTGGCAAATCTGATCTTATTACATAGTGATAATACCTCCTGAACACGGAAAATCCAGGTTAGCTTGTTTCATAAGATGCCAATCTTCAGGCATAAACTGTTAGAACTGTCACTGAAAAAATGTGGTCGTTTGTCAGTGATGTCAATCCCTGAACATATATTAATGTTAGTACATTTGATTCAATCATTCAAAGCCAAAGAGGTGCTGAATTAACACCCACAACTCCTACTGATGTCAATGACCACACATGCCCATTAAGCTAGGGGGCTGTTTGTCTTGCTGGAGAAAGGTGTGTACCTATTTAAGTAGCAGGCACGGAGTGATCTTGCACCAGCTGCAGTGGAGATCAGCCTGGGGACACTGACACATCCCTTCAGGTGACCAGAAGAGAGAGGAGCTTATATAAGTACACGCTGGGCAGAAAAAGCCCTCTTTTACATGGACCAGAGGGAGCAGGATCCACCCATGGAAGTGGTAAAATGCCAGGTTTGCTCAGAATCCACTGTGGGCAATGCACTGGTCACTCCTTTATTGCGAGTCTGGGAAGGAATCATTTCCCTCACTGCCAGATTGGCCTTGGTGAAGTGGGGTTTTCGGTGTTTGGCTTCTCCACAGAAGGTTCGGGGGGAGGGGCATATGGGGGCAAACATGGAACGGAGTTAGGCTGTGATGCCATAACTCATTATATTGATGTGAGGTAGATGTCCAGTGCAGTTACTCCATAGGGAAGGGATACAGTGATCAGATAAATTGATTGTTAAAGGAGCAGAAACAGGGGGTTTCAGGGCTCCTATCACTGGCATGGCAGGGAGCCAACCCCCTGTCCCCTTCCTTTATAGCCCACCTTAATTCAAAGGGGGGATGGTAAAATCCCAGCAGCAGGTTGGCTGGGGACCACAATGATAAAAGGGAGGGCTGACAGAAGCTCCCCACGTGTATTGAAGTGGTCACTGAATTACTTGCACTTGTACACTTCTCTGCCAGGTACTCCTAGACAATTAATAAAGTTAAGGCCTAATAAACCATATCCGCTGTCTTCTGTCCTTCTGGCATAGTCTGACAATGTGGGAGCTGGAAGCAGCTTTCAGGATCAGGCCCTTGAACCACAAGCTGTTTTAGGACAATTATATTCTCTTAATTTTATTTGGGAATATTCTTTGGGCTACAGAATGTGAATAGATAAAGGAATTTGTCCAAGTATTTTTTTACCCCCATACTTTGCATCAAACATTAATATGAAACAACTATCTATTTTAGGAAATGTTATACCACTTTCCCATATTTATTACATGTGCATATATCAGTCTTAAAACAGATAATCTCTTGGTGCAGTTCTGTAAAAGGAACATGCTCCAGATTCACTGCTGTACTACATTGAAAGGTTGGAGGACTGCAATGGTGAATCAGGTCCTAAGTGTTGAAGGAACAAGTTGGAATTGCTTCTCTCAAAAACAAAACAAACTAACCCCCCGTCAGAAAACCAACCCACACATCTGTAACAAACAAACCAAACTAAACTCCATGCTGAAACTAAGTAGATCAGTCTCCACTTCAAACTATTTTTACTAAACTGATAAAGCAAAGACTATCTTGCAATGTACTATAGTATTTCAAACACTACCTAAAGAAAACAGCATTAAATTCATCTTGTGAGATGGACTAAAAAAAAAAAAAAAAGTGTCCCAATTAAATTACCCACCATATGATCATTGACACTGGTCTCAGGGGATTGATCCAGTTCAAACTCAGTAGAAATAGCTGATTCCACTAAGCAAATTTGTTTCTCTTTTCTTTAAGGAATGACAGCAATTCATCCATATAACAAACAAATATGGCCCAGGAGCTTAATTCAGCGTGTCCCTTTGTTTTATACCAGAAAAAATTATCTAGAGGTTTGCATTGCTTAGGGGACAAATATTTTATGAGATGAGACTGCTCAAAGATTCAGTCTCTATCCAGTGGAAAAAACAGGTATTAATAGTGTTGTAGTGGAAATCAGATGGTGCTGCCACATATACAGAGTTTTGTAAGATCTTTTTCTTAGCACGTGAGCACTGTTCAGTCCTTGAAGAAATGCTGTGTTGCTGTTAGTTTTGTGATGTGGCTCTTTTAGGAGGAGCAGTCACAAGACGTAGTAAAGTGTGCTCTCTGCCTTAACCTCTCTAATTAGAAAGATTTTTTGGAGCAGAGATGGTCCCTGGGAACCTGGCAAAGATATTTTCACTGAGATTTCTGAAAGAGATCTTGCCTAACTGCTGGAGACTGACTACCTGCATGCTGACCCCTCAGTCATTCAGAGACTTATTATGTAGTGTAAATAAAACAAGTTACACTCAAGAAAGTATTATAGATTTCTTTTTCAATGGGAAACTTACCTGCAAGGTCCTGACCTCTGCTACTGCTTGACAGAGGTGCTACTATAGCATTCCTCTTGATAGCTTACCCAATGCAAGGATTTGATGTCTGTCCTGCCAGGACAGATACTTTCCATTCCCTCACAATGACCAAAATAGAAAATAACTTTACACTTGACCAGCAAGTAACATACTTTAACAAAAAGATGGAGGAGACCCCTCAAAAAATCTTAGATCTTCTTGAAAATATGCTGAGTGTACAGCAAATACCCTAAAGAAAGTTTTCTTATAGTGTTTTAACAGTGGGTAAGATACTTATGGTATTTATGATATTTAATGTATTGAGAATGAAGAGTAATGCTAACATAAGCACAGTAAAAAGAGGTAAAAGGACACTATTGAAGGGTACTTATTATATTTAGTTGTTCCCCTGCTAATATTTATTAGCGATTATCGAATCATTCCCTCCGCCAGTGAAGTTTAACAAACGATTAGAACTTTTCCACCAACTTCTGTTTCTATATTCTCAATAATGTTCAGTGTTTTGAGCTTTTCTCTGAAAACAAACATTATCTTCAGTTGTATGCAGTGTTGGTACCAAGATATGAGACAGACAAGGTGAGTGAGGTAATCTTTTATTGGACCAGCTCTGTTGGTGAGAGATAATGTATAAGCTCGATAGCTTGCCTCTCTCACCAACAGAGCTGGTCCAATAAAAGAGATTATCTCACCCACTTTGTCTCAATCTTCAATTAGCATTTTTACACCTGCCCACAACATTTGCAATTTAGTCCAATAGATAGCCACAGATTTTACCACAATATCTTCTGAAAATTGTTTTACTAGAGAGTCTTGAACTTCGTCTGTTTTCTTGACAAAGACTTATTTCATGTTCTTAAAATAATTGCTGGAGTTGCATCTTTTTTGTAGGCAACAGTTCCACTTGCCTTGTCTTCTTTATGTGAAGTGGATATAGGTGAATTTGAAGAACAGGAAAGAGTCCAGGCTATTCCAACCACTCCTGAGGATGGGCGGAACAAGCTGAATAACTCTAAAGCAAGTATTAATGGAGTATATTGAAGGTGAATAAACAGGTACACGCTGGGAGGATTTCCCCTTTCTTTCTTTGACACCGACACTCCGCTCTTTGACTGCTGGTTGCAAACAGACAAAAGTAACCTCAGCAGGAAAAAAGTCTCCAACTGACATTGGACAGGCTCAATTTAAGAACCCATCAACACTTCACACCTAACTAGAGCCTCAGGAAGTATAACTGAGCAGTCCCATGGGGTCTACCATATCGGTAAGTCCAAAAGCAACATCACTATATCCATTCAGTTGGCCGTTTCCTTCTTCACAGCAGTTTTAGTATTTTAAGTCAGTTATTAAACTGCATTTGAATTTTAACAGTTTTTTAAAAATAGAGGCTTTCCTAAAACTTTGCCATGTACCATTATGTACATGCATCAGATTGTTCTAATATTTTTCCATTTAATTGCAGGCTGAAGTGTATGAAAATAATTCTTTACAAAGAAAGTCTCAAGCCAACTTTAAGGAAAGCAAATTTGTGCATTTTCTCGTCCAGTTTCTGGAGAAAGGCTATCAGAAAGCCTATTTATTTTAGCACTATAATGAAAAGTTACACAAAGTTCAGGACTGATATAATATGTAGGTCTGCCCCTCCCTCCCCATATAAACACCAAGCACACACTACTCCTTGAACCCCCAGAAACTCTCCTAGAACCTACACTGTCCTTTCTGAAGCCCTCTAGGGTGGAAAGTTATACACAAATCCCCCTCTCTCCCTCCCAAGATAAAGTTTATTATTGTATTTTTTCATACTTACAGTATCATTTATGTTTTTTGCCTAGAGGCAAAGCCATGGTGGAACTTTTATCACCTGGTCATAAGAAGCTCTGCTTATTGGTGAAAAACAGCAAAGTTGGTACCCTGTGGAAAAGCTGAATCTATGATGGAAGTTTTGGGAATTTGTTCTGGGTACATTTCACAAAAAAAAACTTCAAAAAATCCCTCAAATTTTGGGCATTAAAATTGATGAATTAGAGAAATTTTTGCCTATCTGTGTCACTCGATCATTCCATTTCAAAGACATTTCAGTTTCCTACTATATCAGCTGTGAAACATTCCAGCCTGTTTTGTTTCCCTTCTTGATCCCTCTCAACTTCTAGTTTTCTGCTCTTGAATGTTTTAATTTCAGACCGTCTCAACATCACACCTCCATTACTGGTTTGGTGAAAACAGACAGACAATCTAGACTGCACAGAACAGGTGAGGGAAGAAGCAATGCTAGAGTGGAAAAGGCATAGTACCCAACACAGGGGTGGGGCGGGGGGAAGCTGCTAAGATAAAATTGAACAAATTACAAAGGAGAAGGAGACAACAGCAAAAACAGAAGAAGGTGAACTAGATGGAACTGGAAAGAAAGTGGTAGAGCACAAAGGAAAGGGTGAAGTGTTGCTATATTAGTCTTTCCTTTGTTTTATGTCCTGTTTCTGATGTTCCATTTCATGCCTAATTCCAGTTTACCATTTATTTTTCAGTACAAATACAAACCAGTTTACTTATTTTTCCAGTTCCAAGTTTGCTTCTTCACACTAACCAGTTTCCAGTTCCTTTCTCCTTTCCAAGTCAGAGGTATGTCAGCTAAACTGCAAGGAGAAGGTGATGTACTTTCCACATACAATTAATGCCCCTCTTTTACTCTTCCGTTTACTTTATGTTTGTTTGCTTTTTCAATGCAGTTTACGGTTTAATTTTTTCATTTAATCTCATCCGTTTTCCCTCTCTTCTCTTACCATGCTATTTTTTAATTTCACAAGGTAATTGGGTAGACTAGGGTGCTGTTAATGAGATATGGGGCTTTTTACGTCTTCATTATTGCACATCTGTCCCCAGTTGGCAGTGATCAAAAGCCATTACAATCTGATACTTATTTGATCGACAGCCAGGTACCACAAACTCATTTCACATAGCCCACCAAATTACCATAACATGGACATGAATCTTGGTCATTAGCAACTTGGATTAGACCTCAACTGACCTAGAGATGAAAGGACTTGCTGTAGGTACCAGTCCCATAAGGCATCAAAACCCTTTCCTGGTCCATTCAATTTCCCTAAGTCATGTCTCTGAATGTTATACTGCTAGTTCCCTCCTGATAAAATTTTAAGTCATTCTACTGTATTGTCTTAGTCCTGTATTATTTCATCATCTGAATATTTAAATATTACATTTTTTGGTCCCCTACTGAGCTGCTTCTGTAATTTTCACATCTTTCTGCCTTCTTGTCCTTGCACAACTTTTGGGTTTTCTGCAGCTTCTCTACATTTATGCCTTCACTCTCCCTCACACTTGGTTCCCGTTTAGATCATTTCAGTCTGTATCACACATTCCACTTACTTTACTTTTGCATCTTTCCACTCCACAAGATTATGAATCTACTAACCTGCTATATAACTGCAAGGGGTGACAGTTCAGCAGGAGAAAAGTTAATGTACTAGCTAGCTAAGATCAGCGAAGTATTGTTCATGACACACATGGGAACAATCACTAACTGAAACATTTCTGCCAACATCATAATCATTTTCTCATTACACACCAGAGCTTTCATATACCTTATTACAATTCATATTGTTAGATAAATTCACTTTTCAGAAATAAGCCTATCCATATTTGCAACCAGCCATAGCAAGAGTTCAGAAGGAGATTAGGGGGAGAGAAAAAAAACACATAAAAACAGACACCAAATAAATAACAGCATAACAACTGATCTCTAAAAAGGAAACTAGTGATGGCTCCCTGTGCTGCAATTCACTTTCAAAGTCACAAAAACCCTTTAGAATCTCTTGTATTCCCCTGACTAATGCCATCATTATTTCAACATTGGCTGTTTACAGTGAAACAGGTGCTAACTTGTCAAACGAGACCCTTTCTTTCATCATCTTGGAGTTATTCATTGCGTATTGTTACCACTGACAAGGTTTTCTGGTTGCCTGGAAACCAGGTCATGCTGATATTATTCAGTACACCATGAATAACCAAACATTTTTTTTGCTGGGGGAAGAGGGTATGGGTGTAGAGGGAAAGAATTGTTTTATTCCCCTACCTAAGCTTCCCAGGAAAAGAAGCTCCATCCGCTTATCTCAGAGGCATTAAATTAAATTAATAATGGAAAATTTCCAGCACCTTTGAAATGATTCACCATATAATAGCTAACATTCTTGAGTTGCATTTCTAAAAGCTTTTCTTCCTCACTACATACAACAGCATCTCCCAAGCTATCTAAAATAAAAGGGAACTATTAATGTATGCTAAATTACCTGATATGGTTTAAGGGTATTATGACAGAAAGAACAAAATTTGCTGGGGGAAAAGCAATAAATATTGGTATTCAGAAACAAAAAAGTTCAATATTCAGTTATGAACCTGACACAAATCCCCAGCATGTACCAACCAAGACCGTGGCTTAAAAATAACAGTTTGCTTATAAAAGAGTTTCAGTTCAATTGAATGAAGAGTCTGTTTCTGACCCTTCTTCACAGCTCTCATTATACCACAGATGGCTATTCAGAAACTACGTTCCCAAACAACTTGCAAATTCTCCAGCCATACATTTTCAGAAAGTTCAAATGTGTGCAAAGAATGGTGCATGCAAGAAAACATTCTTGTGGAAACTGATTTTTCTTCATCAAATCAATAATTTAACATTTACTTATAAAGTTCAGTTTTCCTTTGGGATGCCAAAGGCTTGTATTGTTCTTGTTCTGAAACTGGTTGTTTGACAAACAGAAGCCTGACCTCACCTGTTAGCAGAAAGGTAATGATGATGAGAAAAAATATACTATGTCAGAGTTCTGCTCCCTAGCCACAATGACTAGAACAGGAGTACTTGTGGCACCTTAGAGACTAACAAATTTATTGGAGCATAAGCTTTCGTGGGCTGCAGCCCACTTCATCGGACGCATAGAATGGAACATATAGTGAGGAGATATATATTCACATACAGAGAACATGAAAAGGTGAGAGTTGCCCAACCAATTCTAAAAGGTTAATTAATTAAGATGAACTGTTGTCAGCAGGAGGAAAAAAAAACTATCTTGATTATCACTACAAAATTTTTTTTCCTCCTCTGACAACAGTTCATCTTTATTAATTAGCCTTTTAGAATTGGTTGGGCAACTCCCACCTTTTCATGTTCTCTGTATGTGAATATATATCTCCTCACTATATATTCCATTCTATGCGTCCGATGAAGTGGGCTGCAGCCCACGAAAGCTTATGCTCCAATAAATTTGTTAATCTCTAAGGTGCCACAAGTACTCCTGTTCTTTTTGCGGATACAGACTAACACGGCTGCTACTCTGAATGGTGTGACTGAATTCCCAAAATAACTGCTTCTTCAAATGATTGCAAAGTATTCAGACATACACAGTGAATTCCATCTTACTAATTTCAATGACACTCACTGTGGCTTGTAAGAAAATGCTTCTCACACAGCATGTTATAGAAGATTTCTTCCAAATGATTTACTTTAGCTGTCCACTCAGTACAGATTAAAATACAGAGTGTTTCAAATGCAAGTCACATCTTTAATGCTTAAAGCGAGTAATATATGAATGATATAGGGAAACCCTCAGCCATCATACACGCATTTGCAATAAGGTAGACCCAATGAACTAGCATATGAAGAGGAGCTCAGCTGACTGATTTTTTCCTGAGGCTGGTGTACTATTGGAAAACTAAAATCCTAAGCAGGTATATCAAAAATGATGCAACTCCACAGTAGAATTTTAGGTACTGGCAGAATCTCAAAGCTCTGGAAAAAGTGATAAAATGTACGTAAGAAGAAAAGTGTTTTTCCCACCAATGCCTTTTAGATTCTTTGAACATGGATCCATGTTTTGGGCATCACTGTAAAAGAAAAAAAAATTGCCCCCAAATCCTTACCTCTCTTCTGTTGCTTTCACCTTGCCAAGTGATACCAAAGGTATGCAATTGACAGTATTATGTACTCCATATTTTTTATTTAATCCAGTAAAGCCACAGAGTAAAAATATATTCAAGTCCTTATATTTTGAAAGTAAATATTAAAGCAAAAGGCATGAAAAGCCTTGGGAAGGAAAAAAAAAGCTAACCAAAAAGGAATCCGGGGAAAAAAAAGAATTTTAAAGCCCTTGAAGGAATACATCACAGGAAAAAAAAAGAGGTCTATTAAATTAATTAAGTAAATTGATTGTAAACATTTAGAGCCCTACACAACACAGAATAAGTCTTGTGGGAGGCAAGTTACTAAAGTCAATTTTACCCCTTCAACCATGAGATACTTGTAAACCATTTCATAAACTCTATCAATGATGTTGTACAAGCAAAATAAAAATGTCCTGTATATGCTAAATACTCCAAGCAATAATCTACATGACACCTAAGTTGCCCTTTGTTATGGATCTTTGGTTTGTTTGTATTTAATTCAAAACAGCAAAATATATGCTTTAGTTATTCTTTCAAGGTGACTTTTTCCTGCTCACTCCATGTTAATCTCCTGCACACTATGTAGAACCACAATATCTGGACTCTTTTCCCTTTTGATCCCTGCACATTGACTTCAATTAGCTTTGGATGAGGCCTTATAAACAGCTTTAAAAAAAAAATCAGAGTTTCACCAGTATAATGTGCAAAAGGTTGTAACTAGCACACATCGTCCTCCCCTCCCACCGCTGATCAGTTAGAGGACTATCATACTGACAGTTATCTCATAAGAATGTTAAAACATGCCAACTCTCTTAATGCTTCTGGGAAAGCTGCTTGTTTCATTTCTTGTACCTGTGACAGCCAGATCATGGGCAGCCAGACCTAGTAATCAGAGCCAGAGGTTGTGTATCTATTACAGGAGTGGGTGGGTGAGGTTCTGTTGCCTGCAATGTGCAGGAGGTCAGGCTAGATGATCATGAGGGTACCTTCTGGCCTTAGAGATTATGATTCTATAGGAATGTCAAGTTAGCTGGGTCAGGATCCCAGGAGCAGGAGACAAACTGAAGATCAGAACCACAAGTCAAGAATCAGAGTCAGGCTAGGTCAGGATACCAGGAGGTCAAAGGCAGGAAAGAAACCAGAGGCCAGGACACCACTCAGTGGAAGTAAAAGGCACACAATCCAGAGGAGAGAATTCAGTTGTTCAGATGGCTTTCTGTTCCTGCTGCTGACTTAAGTAGGACTAGTGGACCAGTCAGCCACTCTGGGGGTCTGCCAACTGGAGCTTGTGGGTCCCAGGTAACGTACTATCAGCAGGCTGCTAGGCAAAGGGTTGCAATGTGGCTGCTCCATGACCCCAAGGGAGCTGGGCTTGAGGCCCGTGGGTCAGGACAGTACCATCCAAGCAGGTTTTTGTTCACAATGCCTTACTTCTTACAGGAGGTTTGATCCTATTCCACTTAACTCTGCAACAGGTAGCATGGAAGCACCATTCAGGTGTGTCATCACCATTCAAGCAGAAGCGGATGGTGACCATGGAAATTGCTTTAATCAATGCTTTCAAAGGATATAGCTAATTAATATGAGACAACCCATCTTGGTGAATAAACTAGTTACATTACAGATGAAAAGGTATTTGGAGTCTAACTCCACTTCTTGCACATATCTATACTATTTTAGTGGCCTAAGCAGCACTCATGAAATCTGAACTATGCTTTTGACTTTAAGTTTTAACAGAAAAGAAATAAATAGCCATGTAATCCTAGTTGTTATGGTTTGTCCCCTACTTTCATATCATAAGAAAAAAAACCTGTCAACTCTGGTAAAGATTGAGATATTTCTCAGAATCACTGACTGAATTTCAGTTTCTTGTTATTGCTACAGATCTCCCTTCCCACCAGAAGTGTAGGTTGCTGTGAGCACCCAAGAAGATACAGTGAAATATGTTTTCAAACAGGAATGTCGTAACAATATTACGTAACCCTGCCTGTGATCTTTGACAGCACAAAAGGTTTCCTTGGAGGGTTTTTTTTCCCAGCACTTCCTTCACTCAAAAGGCCTGACACACCTTTCTAAACCCCCAGCACTTTTCACAGAAAAACTTGTACTACACGGTGATTCTTAATTTTAAATGCATGAAATAACCATGTGTGCTGGGAGAGGTATTTCATTTATCATCTTAGTTGGAAAAATCTAACTGCCCTTTTAAATTATGACCTCTTCACTGTCCTCATTATAGATACTGAGTAGTGTCCTTCCCATCTGACCTTCTATAACACCATTTTACATTAGACCAACTGATTAAGCTCTGAGGTGTGGAATAATGAAATTATGGTCTATAAAATATTCTCATTACCCATTTTGTTTCCTTCTGCATTAAGTTTTGTTTTGCCTCTCATTTCCACAGTAATAAATCTCATGACAGGATCACAGTGTCATTGATGTCAATAGGTTTCTGCAGTACAGCAAGAATAGGAACTTAAATGGCAGGGAAGTAGTCATGGGGAGAGGGAGGAAAACAATATACTAGGTTTATCTGAACACCACATAACAGGAGGGCCTGATTCGCTGCTCTGTTACTCTAATTTTATGGTGGTCTGATTCCAGTGGAATTACACTGGCATGAAACTGGAGTATCACAGTGGTGAATCTAGCCCAGTAATTTGTACTTGTTGAGAAGCACAGCTCTGATCCATATTAATTGCACAGTCTCTACGTGAAATCTTGTCTTGAAGGATTCATGTTGTTCTTTTGAGTCAATTATTAGATTGTTAGGTCTCTGGGATAGGGACTGCATCAACTTGTATGTTCGTAGAATGCTAAGCACAATAGAGCCCCAGTCTTGCTTGGAGTCTCTTGATGAGACGGTAACATACATATTAAATAATGGTGATATAAATAATTAGTAGCTTGAGTAAATTAACAAGTTGAGTAAATTCGAGTCTTTGTAAGAGTTAGTGAGAAATATCAAGGCAGTTTTCTGCAAAAACTCTTAAATGAGTATGGATCATCTAAAAATAAAGCAGGAGGTGGCATAGCCCATTGTGTGGATTTCTGATGCAGCCTCTACTGGGGAAGTGGCTTCAGCATCTACCCCAGACGGCAGCTGTATGCATGGAACATATCTGTCGCTCTTACCATAAAAATTGCAAAACCTCAGGGCCTCATTCTCCACCACCTTTTACCTCTGCAGAGTGAGTACAACATACTAACAAATGAGAATGATGCAACTTTTCACTTGCTTTGCATAGGTGTACCTTTTAAAATGCATCTACTTTAACAGACATTCTTGTAAATATTCAGAACATTCATTCTGCACACAAAGAATAAGTGGTGTAAGCTGGAGGAGGATTCTTAGATAGGAATAATATAGTGTAAGAAATTTACAAGTTTAAAATTTTAAAACAACCTTAATTACAGAGCCACTATGGTGCCTCTATAGTACATAATAAACACACACACACAAACACACATGCATGCAAATATATGGACAGAGGAAGTGGTGTGGTGTAGGAGTCATTTTTGCGTTTGGTATATGTACCAGTAAATAGAGGGAAAGCCATTAAGATGTCACAGTATACTTGATTCAATGCTGCTTTTAGCAATGACCAAATAAAGATTATTTTGGGTGCAGATGAATATGCATGGCTTTTGGCATTTTTCACTCTGACAAACCATAGCTGCAGATGACTGTCATCTGTTCCTGTAAAGGTTTTATGACAGAACTCTTATCTCTCCAAAGACCCAACCATATAAACTGAAGTAGTTTAGATGCATCAGGAGTAATCAGTATAAATGTCTCATACAACTCAAAAATAATTTGGCCCTCAGCCTTTGGTATTTGCAAACACTGTCTAAAACTACAAATGGGGTTACTGGTTAATTAACTGTTATGATGTTTGCTCAAGAAGGAAAGATCATATCCCCTGATTTTGGAAGGGAAATAATATTTGACTACATACTTCAATCCATCTTGGCTGATGTCTTTTTAATACCCAAAGTTTATCATTACTTGATAGGCTTTCCTTCAGCTCCAAGTCTAAGAGAGAAAAAAAATGCCAAGCAAATTACAGGCACAATTTAGTACTTTCCAATACAATCTTAGTAAGTGAATTGGAATAGCAGCACCTATCTTTGTCTCATATTATGCTCTATTGAATTGATTTAGAAATGAATATTTTGTGTATGTGATTTTTCCAAAGACAAACTCAGCTTCCATTCATATCTCATTATGTCTGTTCAGATTTTCTTTAAGCCCTGCAAGGTCCCTAGAATATTTTTAAACCTTCAACTCAGTAAGAGCCGTATGCCACTGGATACATATTTTCTGTTATAAAAACAAATGTAGTGTATTTGGGCGTAATTCAGAAATGGTGTGTATTGTGGTATAAATTATATCCCCTATTTCCTTAGGCCTACATAATCCTGCTCCAACGTGTGGGGGAGTCTAACTGTGTATTACTTACAATCTGAGGAGTTCGAAGTATAAAAAGGCAAAATGGTAGGACTTATGGTTACTTTAGCTTCTCCTGCAAACAATATGACCACTTATACCCCCTCACACATGAACAGACTAGCATAAGAGGCTAGCTGAGCATAAAAGTGTGTCCACTAGTGGAAGGGGTTCTAACAACAATCTTACTCTACACTGCTGAATTTGGCCCTTTATCTTATCTTTCCCTGTGATTATGTTACATATCTTTTCATGACTTCACAACTAGTAGCAGACAATCAAAATTTAATTGAAAAGATTTTTTTTTAAACAGGCAGATTTATAAAATCTATCTAAAACCATTAATTTAAAGTTTTTCCCAATATAGGAAAGTGTTTTTATTCTGTCTTTTTCTCCATTAAGAAAGCCTCTGGCTTGAACATCTTTGTCAGGTACTGAATGTGAGCCGAGTAGTCTATTTATGGGTACCTGCTAACAAAAGTAAGAATTCACTCTTATTTTCCATGCTGATGTTGACAATGATTTAAGGAATGGAAACTGACTTGAAAAGAGAGTGTTAGAATACATGCAAGCAATGTAGGGATAGACTGTTGTGCAAAGCTACAGAAAGCAATGGAAAGCAAAGCTGTGGAAGGCTAGTCCTCTAGCAGGTGATCTAACAGGCACTGTGCTTGGCTCTCAGATATCTTAGGGAGTACATATCAAGTGACCACTGTTATGTCCTTTGAAAGGGTCCAGTGTGTGTGCTCCCCTCTGTTGCACTGGAGAAAGGGAGGTCAATATCACTCTCCCTTTAGGAAGAGTATCACAACCATCAGAATTCAACTTGTACTCAGGGCTTGACTACACAGGGAAGTTATTCTAGAGTAAGGTAGGGTGTGAATTATTTAAAGTAGCACAGATATCCCACAATAGTTATTCTGGTCAATTTCCCCAGATAGACAAGTCCTGAGATTTTGACCACTCCTGCACAAGTTCCTGGGCATTTGGTGATGGAAAGGACAACCCTTCTGCCCACAAAGCACCAGTGCAGGGTGACAGTCAATCTAGCTCTCAGTGATTGCATTGTATTTGTGACTATATAAAATTAATACACCCTGAACATGCTGCCATATTAGCTGAAGTGATTTAAAGTTTGATGTGTAGAGTACACGCTTCCATTATCCTTTTTCGCTACTAAATACTTATTTTGGCAATCTCTAGTTTCTAAATAGTTACCTTTCTCCTGGCTAAATTACACCCACTCAGTTAATAAAGGACACTATCCTGCAAACTGCTAAGATCTCTCAACTCCCATTAATTTCACTCAACAGCTTGTAGTCTTGATCCAAGATAAATAACCACTGTTTTTGTAGTACCAAACTGATACAGATTTCTGCTAGCCCTGCAGTAGCATTTAACTGCTAGGTGCTAACCTTAAAGTTGAGCTGACTTTGAACAAATTGATGCTAAAATCAAAATGTTTTCACAAGATTTAACACTATATAGTTGCTGTTAAACAGTGCCATTATTTTCTACTGTATTCAAAACACAAGTGAGAAACCTGGTTTTAACTTTTTTCTTTATTCTGAATGACAATGAATTTGTGACTATTAAGACTCAGTTGATGATAAAGAAACTAGTATACTTTCCAAAGAGCCAAGATTGCCAATAAAGGAAAAGTGTAATAAAAAGCCGCTCTGATCATTACATCTGATTGTGGTTAAGGTAATCATGTTGAAATAAATATTTAAAACTTACATTAATTCTGAAAATATTCTGTTTCTCATATATTACAAGAGGAACTAGGGCCTACTCCATAACATTGCTGCTCTTGCTGGAAACTACATGTGTAAAAGTAACTTCTACTGAGAGACTATTCACACCATATTTGGACCCAGTACCGCAAACATTTACTACTAGAAAGTCACACTGTTTACCGTTGTAAGTGCTACCCAGTAGTAAGTGTTTGTAAGATCAGAGTTACAAAGCTAGCTGACCAAGTGACAGATTTTTTCTAATTATCCCCATATTTTTACTATTACTTTTTACTGTCCAGTTCTGGTATCGGCATCCTCTCATGTTGAGTAGTATCTCACCCACAAGAGCAGACCCAATAGAGTTTAATGAGGGTATTCATGCTTATGAGTTAGGGTTGCAGGATGCGGTCCAGGCAATTACAATGAATCAAACAATTTCATCATAAAGTACAAATATAACATTTATTTATACAATTGTCACAAAATTCCCAGATTACAGATAAGTTCAGTTGACTGGACCATTGTTGTGGTCCACTTTGTCTTTTATTTCTCCTTGTGTCCCCCACCCCACTCTACCTACTGTGCAAAGAAAAAGCATTTTTGCCATCATGAGAACTGCAAGGTGGTTTCGTTTCATTTCCTTGCTCCATTTTAACCTACAAAAAATGGACGAGAGAAATTCTCCAAACAGAAAATACCCCTAAGGATCTGATAAAGCTTAATCGGAGCTGAGTCATTCTACCTTGTCCTCTAAAGAGGGTATGTTCCTAGAAGAAGTAGCTGCCTATACTACACAGTTTTATTCTCCTCTTTTTCATGCATGTCCCACTAACAGCTGCTAAAGTCACTTAAAGGTGGGTCTGGTCCAGAGCAATAGGTGTCTGACTGGGAAAAAAGTCATGCTAGTCTCACAAATTCCACTCAGCAATGACACCAAAATAAGGGCTGGTTTACATGGGAAATTCTTCCAACTATAGCAGTATAATTATACCAGTAAACTTAGACTGCTATAGTTGTAAGCTGGTATAAACGCCTCTCCACACACACCATGTGGATGTTCATATTCAGAAAAAGAGTGGCTAAAATGGGAAAAGGTACTCTTATACCTGAATAACTGTCCATATGGGACTTTATCAAGTTACAACCAAAGTGGTTTAAATTTATACCCACCCTTATACTGGTATAACTTTCCCATGTAGACAAGCTTTAAGGGTACGTCTACATTGCAAATAAAAGGTGTGTTCTTAACTCAGGTTAGCTAACTCAAGTTAGCTAACTTGGGTTCAATAGCAGTGAAGATATGGCAACTCATCTTTTAACTCAGATTAGCAGCTAGAGTTAAAGCGTAGAGGGAAGCCTAGAGCTGAATTCAACTAACCCAAGTTAAAAATCAAACTGTCACGTCTTCACTGCTATTTTAACTGGAGTTAGTTAACATGGATTAGCCGATCTGAGTTACGAACACACCATTTATTTGCGATGTAGACATATACTGAAAAACAAAAATGAGGCACTTCTTTCTTGTGTGTTTTGATCACTGGTGATATTGTTTACAAATGTTAATATTTACATTGTCATCCTAAGTCTTCCATGTTCACACTCCATTGATATGAATGGGGCAGTCCACACATCTCTCAGAGGTTTTTTCCACGTGTTTGCATATTCCAGGCAGGAGCAGGGTGACTACCCCGCTACAGTACTCTATCTCAGAAAAGACTATGAGAAGTGGGAAAAGTACAGAGGAGGGCAACAAAAATGATTAGGACTACGGAACAGTTTCCATGTGAGGAAAGATTTTAAAAACTGGTACTGTTCAGCTGAGAAAGGAGACTACCGAGGGGGGTTATGATAAAATCATGAATGGTTTGGAGAAAGTGAATTGGGAAGTGCTATTTACCCCTTCACATAACACATGTACCAAAGGAAGTGTTTCACACAACACACAGTCAATCCCTGAAACTTGTTGCCAGGAATGTTATGAAGACCAAAAGTATAATTGGATAAGTTCATGGAGGATATCTCCATCAATGGCTATTAGCCAATATGGTCATGGATGCAACCTCATGCTCTGGGTGTCCCTAACTCTCCAACTACTAGAAGCCGGGACTAGACAAGAGGATGGATCACTCAATAAATTGCCCTGCTCTGTTCAATCCCTCTGAAGCATCTGGCACTGGCCACTATTGGAAGACAAGTTACTATGCTAGATGGACCATTGGTCTGACCCAGCATAGCCATTCTTACGTTCTTATAGCACGGTGACTAGATGTTTTATTGTTAGCTATTTTAATAGCTAATTGAAAAGAGTAAAGTCAAGTTTTACACTGTGCATTTGAAAACAAACCTTGTACTTTCCTGCTATTGTTAGCTAACATATAGTGGTAGTTACTGACTGTGTTCCCTATTTAGTGATTCTGATTATACATTAGATCAGTACACACAAACAAACAGGAGTCAGATAAAATCAATGCAGCAACAAGGTTGCCTTTTAAACTAAAAGTAAGTTGATTCTCTTTCTGTCATGTAAACAATCACTGAGTGATACCATTTCTCCAAACCCTATTTATGATGCAAGCCAAAATAAAAAAATCAATACACTTCAATGACAGGAAACATCAGAGTCTCTCTGGAATAACAGTAAATGACCCATTCTTGTTTCTTATCGCAGTCATGCCACCCTTGTAAAGACTAAAAACCACATTCCCAGGAATGTCAGTCAAAAGAAGACACCTCTATCATGATCAATTTCGCTGGTAGGTAGATTGTAAAGCTTGTAATAAACAGTGCTTCTGTTCACTTTGCAAACTAAGAAATCTTCCTAAGCACGAATCAGTGAGTTTTATCAGAACACAAAAGGTCAAACATATAAAAAGTACATGCATCTCCAAGACTTACTGAAAACAATTAAGCTCTGTGTTGTTATTTTAAGTTATTACTTTGATGCAATCATATAGTAAGTGAGTAACTGATTTCTGACAAAATAATGCATTAGTATAATTCACTTAAAGCAACTACATGATGCTAGGCCTGGAAAGGAATAGAGAAGGGATACAATAGTTTGTGAAATTTTATTCTAATCAAGATTATCCAATAAAAGTGTCTTTAGGGCTTTTAAAAAATTGTGCAATGGAATGGGGAAAGAGGCAAGAACTTCTGTTTTATGAAAGAAGGAAAGATTTCCTGTTAACAGAAGCTATAAAGCATATACCTCTCCAACTCTTTTAATTATTCTTATGTTTCTTCCTGATCTTGATCGCATTTGTAAATGGATGGCATAAACCAATTTATTTATCTTTGAATTCATGAACTAGTTAGACTGATGGAAAACAAGAAGACTGTTAATAGTGAAAATAGAAACAGTTAATCTACCTTTTAGCAGTGCACAGATTGCAAAAGACAAAACAAAGGGTTAATTTAAACTAGTAAAGGAAAACAAAACAAGACATGACACTTAGGCCATGAGACCATTTCAGGCTGTGGGGGAAAAAATAGAATTATTTTCCTACAGCCATAAGAAGAGCTCAAAGCTGAAATGTCTCTTCTAATCTTATTGTTTATTTCTAGCCTGCATTTTATTATCCTCTTTGCTTTTATAGATTACATACTCCTGCAGGACCATATTTGTCTCCATATGTTGATCACTATTAATTCTGTTTGCTAAATGTATTCCTAGATCTAGATCCTTTCTCATGCTGTGTCTTCTATTCACACCCTCTTCATATCATTGCTGTTACTCCTCACTAGTACAAAGACTGATGACACTTACCTGAGCCAGGTGAAGTGCAGAAAGTTGCTCTATATGTTTTTCTCATGTCATTTTACCAATGAACCTCATTGCAGCATAATGGGTGGGCATGAAAATGCAAAATCTTTAGTTCACTCCATTCTCTTTTTTTAAAGTTGTACAGTACATTGTAGTGTACTGGGACAGCTGCCCCACTCCCTGAGAATTTAGGCTGCAGCAGGCAGGAGGGAGAGGGAGAGCTCAGTAGTTTGAGCATTAGCCTGCTAAACCCAGGGTTGTGAGCTCAATCTCTGAGGGGGCCATTTGGGGATTGGTCCTGCTTTGAGCAGGAGGCTGGACTAGCTGACCTCCTGAGGTCCCTTCCAACCCTAATAAGCTATGAAGATATGTACTTTCCAGTGGGCCTGTGCAGACCAACAGCCAATAGAAAAGGACTTATTGGGAGCCAATCAGGGCCCAGATTGGAGAAAGCCAATCATGGCCAGGCTCAGTCCTATATAAAGGCTGCCTAGAACAGCAGCAGGCAGTCTGTCCCAGGCCTTTGAGAGGGAAAGGTCTGTCTCATGGGCTGGGAGACTAGCACCAAGGAAAGAACAGTGTGGGGCAGGCCTAGGGGAGCAGAAGGGAACTCCAGCCTGGTGTCTGCCAGGCTGCAGCCCTGAGAGGAAGGGCCTAGCTGGTGCAAGGGGCTGAAAGGGAAGCAGCCCAGGGATGTGGCCAGATAGAGGGAGAGGAGGAGGGCAGGATGGTTGCCACTAGAGGGTCCCTGGGTTGGGACCCAGAGTAGTGGGTGGGCCTGGGTTCCCCTTTTTTCCCCCCCTTGCCTTACACTGGCTGATGGGAGCAGCTGTCTAGAGTTGCACCAACCCCCTGCCAAGAGGAGTGTGACTTTAGGGGTGCAGTTGGCCACATTAGCTGGGCACAGAGAGACAGCTGATTGACCCCCTCTCCCCAGAAGGAGGTGTGGATGGACTAAGTGGTACTGCCAGAGGGCAGTGGCACAAAGAGAATGCTGCTGAGTGGGGAGCAGTGGGGGTCCAGACACACCAACCAAGGGTGCGATGATAGATGGGATACCACCAGGAAGATGTGCTCCGCTGGACTGAGCTAATTCCCAGACCTGACTAGTAGGAGGTGCCAGGTGGTGAGTCCCAAAACTGTTACTGTTACACAATCAATTTAATATTTCATGTAACTGGATTTTGACTTCTGAAATCTCAAACTTTATTGTAATTACAAACTCTGGTTTTAGAGAAACTATCATTCATTAACACCATCTGATCAAAAGGGGTGATTCCAGAAGAACAAATCAAGTATAACAATATCTTCAATTATTTAATATAATCATAGGTGTGCCTTCGTCTTAATCCAGGATGTAGTGATTCACCATGGACAAATTATAGGCTTTTGTAGCTTACAATAGATTTCTCATGTGGAAAGTGAAAAAAATTATTTTGCTATTTTAACCTACCTTTCCTTTACTCACTAAGATCACGCAATTGCTGGCTGACACTATCCACACCAATGGTAGAAACTGACATAGATTGGAACCTCTTCATGTGGGGCAAAGATTGTGAAATCTGAGCTCTGGGGAGCAGTGGTTCAGGTGGAGCCTGCTTTGAATTGTTAAACCTTCCCTTGGATCGATGCCAACTCTGCCCGCATATCTACACCAGCGACACCATCATAGAACCTAACCAGATCAGCCACACCATCACTGGTTCATTCACCTGCATGTCCACCAATGTAATATACGCCATCATATGCCAGCAATGCCCCTCTGCTATGTACATCGGCCAAACTGGACAGTCTCTCCGGCAGAAAGGATAAATGGACACAAATCAGATATTAGGAATGGCAATACACAAAACCTGTAGGAGAACTTCAACCTCCCGTGCCACAGACTATAGCAGACCTTAAGGTGGCCATCCTGCAGCAAAAGAACTTCAAGGACCAGAACTTCAAAGAGAAACTGCTGAGCTTCAGTTCATCTGCAAATTGACACCATCAGCTAAGGATTAAACAAAGACTGTGTGAATGGCTTGCCAATTACAGAACCAGTTTCTCCTCCCTTGGTTTTCACACCTCAACTGCTGGAACAGGGCCTCATCCTCCCTGATTGAACTAACTTCATTATGTCTAGCTTGCTTGCATATATATAGCTGCCCCCGGAAATTTCCATTACATGCATCTGACGAAGTGGGTATTCACCCATGAAAGCTCATTCTCCAAAACGTCTGTTAGTCTATAAGGTGCCACAGGATTCTTTGCTGCTTTTACAGATCCAGACTAACACGGCTACCCCTCTGATACTTGATACCATTTTTAGTGTAGATACAGTTATATTATCAAAAAAAGACATTACTAGTAACTATTCTTAGAGTTGCCTCTGTACATTCATAATGACTTCTTCGCAAATCCGAGGAGCTTTTTTTAAAAAGGCTATGGAAGTAGCCTTGACCTTAGTGGGTTTGAAGACACACTCCACAGGTACTGGTCTCCTAGCTAAGCAGTAGCAGTGTTCAATACATCTTTCAAGACCATGGGAAAGACACTATGAATTGGTTTCCCCCTAGATGTCTTCTGAGACAGCATAGGCATAAAGTTACCATGAGGCCTCATGACAACTTATCTCTGTATACCATCCTGTAGGGGGGAGTGGCCATCCAGACAGTAAGCACATTAACTCTCCTAGAAGAGGTGCTAGCTATACCTCTATCTCACTATAACGCGATCTGATATAACACAGGTTCGTGGATAGCAGGGTAGCAGCGGAGTTCCAGCGGCGCTTTAAAGGGTCCGGGGCTTAGGCTGATGCGGGGAGCCCTAGGCCCTTTAAATCCCACGGGAGCCCTGCTGCTGCTGCTACCCTGAGTCTGCGGCAGCGGGGCTTGCCAGCACTTTAAAGGGTCTGGGGCTCCGGCTGTTATGAGGAGCCCAGGGCCCTTTAAATCACTGCTGGAGCCTCGCCACTGCTACCCAGCGGGGTAGACAGAAAAGACCTGCAAACTTTTGAATTGCATTTCCTGTTTGGCCAATGTGGCAATCTGCAGGTGAGTGTAGATCTCAATGGCAAAAGTGACCATGATGGAGTCCCAGAATTACAAAAGAGCCCTAGCATGGACCGAATGGGAGGTATGGGATCTGATCGCTGTATGAGGAGACAAATCCGTGCTATCAGAACTCCGTTCCAAAAGACGAAATGCCCAAACATTTGAGAATCTCCAAGGGCATGAAGGACAGAGGCTATAACAGGGACACACAGTAGTGCCGCATGAAACTTAAGGAACTGAGCCAAGCCTACCAAAAAAAGAGGCAAACGGCTGCTCAGGGTCAGGGCCCCAATATGCCACTTCTATGATGAGTTGCATGCCATTCTAGGAAGTGCCCCTACAACTACCCCACTCCTGTTCTTTGACTCCATCAATGGAGTAGCACGCAACAGGGATGTGGGTTTTGGGGATGAGGAAGATAGCTCACAGCAAGCAAGTGGAGAAACCCTTTTTCCCCGACAGTCAGGAACTGTTTCTCACCCTGGACCTGGAGTCAGTGCCCCCTGAACCCACTCAAGGCTGCCTGCCAGGCGGAGAAGGGACCTCTGGTGAGTGTACCTTTGTAAATATTATACATGGTTTAAAAGCAAGCATGTTTAATGATTAACTTGCCCTGGCATTCACAGCCAGTACAGCTACTAGAAAAGTCTGTAAATGTATCTGGGGATGGAGCAAAAATCCTCCAGGGACATCTCCATAAAGCCCTCCTGGATGTACTCCCAAAGCCTTTGCAAAAGGGGAGGGTAGCCTTATTCCGTCCTCCATAGTAGAACACTTTACCACACCAGGCCAGTAGCACATAGTCTGGAATCATTGCATAACACAGAGTATGGTCCCGGTGTTTGCTGGCATTCAAACAACATCCGTTCTTTAGGAGTAACCCAGGAAATAGGCTAAAAACGATTGTCTGCCATTGCTTTCACAGGGAGGGGGGGCTGACAACATGTACCCAGAACCACCCATGACAATGTTTTTGACCCATCAGGTATTGGGATCTCAACCCAGAATTCCAATGGGTGGCAGAGACTGGGGGAATTGTAGGATAGCTAACACAGTGCAACACTCCGGAAGTTGATGCTAGCCTCAGTACTGTTGACGCACTCCGCCGAGTTAATGGTCTTAAGTGGGGACACACAATCAACTGTATAAAATCAATTTCTACAAAATGACTTCTATAAATTCGATCTAATTTCATAGTGTAGACATACCCTTAGATTCTGCCATCCAAGCCAATCTGAATTTTAAGAGTAAGATTTAGTCAGTGTGAATATACTATTTTCTTTCTTTGGCAAATTTATGTTGATTTCAATGAAAATTTTCAAAATGAAATGTGTAGATTTGTTGGTTTGAAATAACTTTTCATTTCAAAATATCTTATTTTTAAAATTTCAGATAAGTTTAAAAATGGTCAAAATCATAACAAAACATAATTTTGTTGAAATGAAGTTTCTTTCAAATCCAAACTACTTTTTTTCAACTTTTGGAAGTTGCCAACAAACCAAAAAATTGTTTATTCACACAATTCTACTCCCTAGGTAAGTACACTACACTCATACAATCCATGTTTGTCCATGAAGTCATAATATTGACCAGTTTATGCCATAATTCATAGATTCATGGATTATAAGGCCAGAAGGGATTCATAGACTCTAGGACTGGAAGGGACCTCATGGCAGGACCAAATACTGTCTAGACCATCCCTGATAGACATTTATCTAACCTACTCTTAAATATCTCCAGAGATGGAGATTCCCCCACAACTCCCCTTAGGGCAATTTATTCCGTGTTTTAACTTTAACCTGGACAGTTTAGAAACTTTTCCTAAGTCCAACCTAAATCTCCCTTGCTGCAGTTTAAAGCCATTGCTTCTTGTTCTATCATTAGAGGCTAAGGTGAACAAGTTTTCTCCCTTCCTTCCTGATGACCTTTTAGTACCTGAAACTGCTATCATGGTCCCCTCTTTCAGTTTCTTCTCTTTTCCAAACTTAAACAGACCCCAATTTTTTTCAGCCCTTCCTTCCACAGTTTCAATGTCTCCAAAGACGCTTTAATCATTCTTGTTGCTCTTCTCTGACACTCTCCATTTCTCCACTCTTCTTGAAATGCGGTGCCAGAAATGGGAAAAACCAAATCCTTCCACGTTGAGGGCCTAAAACAGCGCAAGAGTTAGAGCGGAAGAAGACTCTCATTGTCTTGTTTACAAACCACAACCTGTTAATACATCCCAGAATCCACGTTTGCTTTTTTGCAACAGTTATCCAACCACTGTTTGACTCATATTTTAGCTTGTGGGGTCCACTATGATCCCCTAGATCTCTTTTCTGGCCCATACTCCTTCCTAAGACAGTCTCTTCCCATTCTGTATGTGTGAAACTGAATTTGTTCTTCGTAAGGGAGCACTTTTGTTTGTCTTTATTGAACTTTCCTCCGTTATACTTTCAGACCCTTTCTGAATTTTGTCAGAATCCCAATTTTTGAAATTTTTGACCCTGTTCCTCCCAACAAGCATTTGCCAATTCCCTCCCAGGTTTGGATCGTCCGGCGCAAAAAACTTTAATAAAGCGTACTTTTCTTATGCCAAATCTAAAAGTCATTTGATTGCAAGGAAATTTGACCAAGGGAAAGGGCTGGTCCCAAAACAGGGACCCCTGTGGAACCCACTGTTTAATTTTACCTTTCCAGCCTTCCCAGCAGTTGGGAGCATTTAATAAACCCCACTCTCTGATACGGTTATCCAGGCCAGTATGCACCCCACCTTAAGTACAGCCCCCATCTAAAATTGTATTTGGCCTAGTTTATCGATAAGAATATCATGCGAGACCGTATGATATTGTGACTATCTAGTTTGACCTCCTGTACAATATAGTCCATAGAACTTCCCTGAATTAAATTCCTGTTTGAACTGGAGTGTCTCTTTTGGAAAAATATCCAATCTTGATTTAAAACTTGCTAGTGATGGGGAATCCACCACAACCCTGGATATATTGTTCCAATGGCTAATCACCCTCACCGTTAAAAACTTGCACCTTATTTCCAGTCTGAATTTGTCTAGCTTCAACTTCCAGCCATTGGATCTAGTTATACCTTTGTCGATTAGACTGAAGAGTCCATTATCAACTTTTTGTTTCTCGAGTAGGTATTTATACACTATGACCAAGTCACCTCTTAACCTTCTCTTTGTTAAGCTAAATAGATTGAGATCACTGAGTGTATCACTATAAGGCAGTTTTACAATCATTTAATCATTCTCATGGCTCTTTTCTGAACCCTCTCCAATTTATCAACATCCTTCTTGAATTATGGATACCAGTTCTGGAAACAGTATTCCAGCAGTGGTTGCACCAGTGTCAAACACAGATAGTATCCCTCCCTACCCCTATTCAATATTCCCCTGTTTACGTACTAAAGGACTGCATTAGCCCTTTTGGCTATAGCGTCCTAATGAGAGCTCATGTTGAGCTGATTATTCACCTGGATCCCCAAGTTTTTTCAGTCACTGCTTCCCAGGATAGGATCCCCCATCCTGTAAGTATGGCATATCTTCTTTGTTCCTGGATTACGTTTAGCCATATTAAAATTCAAGTTGCTTGCTTCTGCCAAGCTTACCAAGTGATTCTGTATTAGTGACCCATCCTCTTCATTATTTACCATTCACCCAGTTTTTGTGTCACCAGCAAACTTTATCAATTATGATTTTCTTTTTTTAGGTCATAGGGCCCAGAACTGATCCCCTTCCCCACCCCCAGAAACATACTCGCTTCATGATGATTTCCTGTTTATAATTTTGAGCCCTGTAAATTAGCCAGTTAATCCATTTTATGTGTGCCATGTTAAATTTGTATATTCTAGCTTTGACATAAAAATGTGTTACCAAGTCAAATGCCTTATAGAAGTCTAAGTACATGACGACACACTACTACCTTTATCAACAAAACTTATAATCTCATCAAAAAAGATATCAAGTTAGTTTGAAAGGATCTATTTTCCATAAACCCATGTTGATTAGCATTAATATATTACCTTTTAATTCTTTACAAAAAGTGTATTTATGATTATATAAAGCTATATAATGAATTGTAACAGACTTGACTGTTAAATTAGTAAAACTCCACTTTTCATTTCTGAAGGCCAATTAGAGTGCTTAGAAGACTGTCACTGGCTGCTGTCAAGTTTGGACAATCTGTTATAGCACATCTGTGAATGGAGTACTCAGTAGTACTCATGTTAATGGAATGTTACTTTTAAATGCAATTACTTTGGATTATAATGAGCAATAAGAGACATTGATTTCACATTCAATGAGTCCTCAAGCTACCTTTTGAAAATTTAAACTAATAAAGAAGCTTGTGGTTTCCATACATTGTCCAGGTTTTGGTTTGTTTGTTACATAATATAAGGTTAGACAGAATTTCCTTTTAAGAATTCATTTTGATGAAGAGTGGTATATATTGGAAGGAAAGGAAGGGTTAAAAGTATGGGCCCTGACACTGAGCACCCGTCTACACAAGAGAACTGTTCCATTGCTAACTTAACTGATGGGACTGCAGTAGTGGTCACTGGTGCCTCTTTTACACTGGCATTCCCTATGTTGGAGCTGAGCCAATGGGAGATTTTAGAATAAGAATAGTGTAAACAAGGCCTAACACAATAGCCTGTACTGGCAGGGCTCGAATGGGAAATATGCAGCAGTGGCAATACGCATTCCATTTGCAGCACCCCATATCAGACCAGGTGGGGGAAGAAGCACACAAAAGGGGTCAGGGAAAAAGGAGGGGAAAACCTGCCCTAATGTTTTCCAGATTCCTCTATTTCATTAGTTGAACATGAAATCTGAATGTCTGAAACAAAGCTCACACAGAAGCACTAGAGCAGTAAGTGACACTCCAAAAAAAGTACTGTAAATTAAACTGGGCAGGAAAGGCACAAGTAATTAGCACTACACAGATCTCTGTATCTTGGCTTTTTCTTATTATTAGCAGACAAGTAATTTAAAAACCACAATTTTGCACAGAATCATTATCATTATTTTCCAAAGGGAGTGTAGAATGCTGGCAGGGAATGGATGACTTTTACTTCACTCACTCAGTCTAGTCTCATTACAGAAATTGGAAAGGAAATTCAGGAAACAAAAATACAAGTAGCATTTCTCTTTCACATTCTAATTTTCAGTCTTAAAAAAAAACCCACCAGAGAGGTTAGCTTCTTACAGTTTCTTTAACTGGAACCTTCAGAGAGTATAATCCTAACTGGGAATAATGTTAACTAAAGCACATTTACGCTTACACTGAAAGGCTAAGATCACAGCCAAAAAAAATAAAGAAATAACTAAATAAAATTGTTCCACAATGGATTTTGCCAGACAATGTTTTTCAAAAATGGCACACTACTAAAGGGCAAAGATCACATAATTCTTCCAAGTCACAGTTAATGTCTCTAAGGTGTACTCTACAGCAAAGTGAGATTTTCTGTTGTGCTTCTTAGCAAGGCAACACAAAACTTGCATGTCAGGAGGAAGGGGTATTAAGGTGGTTTCCGCCATCTTTGTGCCCTCTGGAACTTCAGATTCTCTGGGGGCTGCAGGGGCGCCTGGAGTAATTTACACAACCCTGGGGGCAAACTGAAGTTACAGCTGCTTCTCATAGATGATCTAAGGGCCACAATGCTGCCCCAGCACTCCTTCCCCTAGTCCTGCCTCAGTGCACCTCCTCCACTAGATCACTCTCAGCAATTTTCAGATAGCAACTATATGGCCGTCTGGCACAGTGACTTCAAGCTTATCAAGCTCTTCAAAGCAATTTTAAAATATACAGCTACATCCAAAAGAGCCATTTAATAGATGAAATGAAGTTTGACTGTAAATTATATTTTCTTTAGAAAATCACCATTTAAAATATCAGAGGTTGTTCCCCATCTCAACAGCTCTGATTATCTGACAGTTTTTAAAATATTGAAATGCTCTTTTACTGGTAATTTACTTGCAATTAAATGTTCATTCTAAATTCAATATTCTGTTTAACAAGGCAATTAGAGAACCAATAAATCAGAAATTAATTAACATTTTGTATTGTATTTCTGTCAATCCTCATTTTTTCTCCTCAAATGGCCTCTTTTAAAATGAGGGAATCTTAATATTGTCAAGAAAGGAGGGTGTATATATAGAAGGGTTTTAGAGGCTATGGCACGGCTATGTTAGCAGGATGGCTGGAACAGCTGGATGAGGCAGGAAAAAGGCACTTGCATCAGATGCACCAATGTACCCATGCTTCACTAGGGAAGCCAGCAGGTGATACAACAGAGACCAAGACAGAGGCAGCAGGGCCTCATGTTCCTGTAAGGGAGAAGGGTGCGCTGCTGGGAGATGGGACTGATCCAGAGAGAATGTGGATTCAACATTATAATATTGGTGGAAGTATGCTGAAGCTGGGAGAAAAATGTAATTTCTATAAAAATCAGTCCAAATGTCAAAGTAGCCTCTCAGGAAGGACATCTAGTCACCCTAGATTCAGACGAGCTTATATCTTCTTTAGTTTTCAATTCTGAGGACAGAAGTAGGCAGAGTTTAGTAAAATCCCTGTGTAAAAGGACAC
This sequence comes from Chelonoidis abingdonii, assembly GCF_003597395.2. NCBI lineage: Eukaryota > Metazoa > Chordata > Testudines > Testudinidae > Chelonoidis > Chelonoidis abingdonii. The sequence goes on from NC_133777.1 coordinate 9,858,707, forward strand.
ATTGTTGCATGTCTGAGTTAATTATAGCTCAAGATTATAGAATAACAGGCTCAACTGGAATTATGTAATCAAAGATTATCAATCAGAGATTAGCACAACACTATACAGAACACCAAAAGAATGATACAGAATACTGAAAGAATAAATATACTATCACCTTTTGATGTGTTGATGATTGATGATAAAGAGCTGGTTATATGTCTCTCCTTCACTGTAACTGGAGGGATGCAGCAGATTCATTCCCCAACTAAATTCCCATATTTAGTGTCATTACATAGGGGTTTCCAAACAAAGAGAACCTCTTTTGTCAAAAGAAATATGTTTTGATGTCATTTCTATACATTCTCAGTTTACCTGATTTATGCGTGAAGGCATAACTATTTACAGCGAAAAGGACTAACAAAATAATATAGTTCAGTGGGTCTTTCTTCCCCCATAACTATTCTTTTTTTATCTGTTATAAAAATAATCCCTTATCAGTTTCCCAGGTTTATATATGCTTACGTAAGCATATATATATATATATATATATATATATGTATGTATGTATGTATGTATGTCTGGGAAACTGTTCTCATATATCTGGAGTTCCATGGTTATAGAGGCACTCAAGATTGTTAAATACAGTTTAACATATAAAATTCCTGAATTAGGTTACTTATCATTCAAGGACTATTGTTCTGGACCTTAGAATTCAACACTCTTTGTTTATATCCTAAAGATGCAAAAGAATAATTAACGTATAAATCAAATATACAGAAAGTAAAGGACTAAAAGGGTTAATATTTACTATCAGATATGAAAAACATTTATCCACAGCCAACCCTTAAAAGTAATTGTCACCACATTTATCCGGTAGAAATCAACATGAGGAAATCTTCTTTTTTTGCAAAAGCAATCTGGCTATGGGCGGGCACTCACAGGCTTCCAGTTCCACAAAGCTCAAAACACATAATCACTAATTCTATTAATAGTCTCATTTGTGGGCTTGCCTTACATTGTAGTGTTGGTTTAAATACATGTGTTGCACTGGTGGTCAAGCACTAAATTAGCTTCTTACAGTTTCTTTAACTGGAACCTTCAGAGAGTATAATCCTAACTGGGAATAATGTTAACTAAAGCACATTTACGCTTACACTGAAAGGCTAAGATCACAGCCAAAAAAAATAAAGAAATAACTAAATAAAATTGTTCCACAATGGATTTTGCCAGACAATGTTTTTCAAAAATGGCACACTACTAAAGGGCAAAGATCACATAATTCTTCCAAGTCACAGTTAATGTCTCTAAGGTGTACTCTACAGCAAAGTGAGATTTTCTGTTGTGCTTCTTAGCAAGGCAACACAAAACTTGCATGTCAGGAGGAAGGGGTATTAAGGTGGTTTCCGCCATCTTTGTGCCCTCTGGAACTTCAGATTCTCTGGGGGCTGCAGGGGCGCCTGGAGTAATTTACACAACCCTGGGGGCAAACTGAAGTTACAGCTGCTTCTCATAGATGATCTAAGGGCCACAATGCTGCCCCAGCACTCCTTCCCCTAGTCCTGCCTCAGTGCACCTCCTCCACTAGATCACTCTCAGCAATTTTCAGATAGCAACTATATGGCCGTCTGGCACAGTGACTTCACCATGGGAATCCTGGCCCAGCCAATACAGGGCATTTTTAGGGCCCATTTACACTGCTCTGGCTCTTTCACCCAATGACAATTAAGAAAAGGACCCAGTGTCCTGACACCCAGACTGGTGCTCTGCCCCCTGCTAGTGTGAAACATCACTCCTTGAGGCAATCCTGCAGGATTTAAAAGGGTATATTAAATCCTGTCTCACAATGATTTCCAACACGTAATTGCCAATGCATCTGATTTGACCAATCAGAGACTTTTTAAAAATTTTATGCTAAGAGACTTAGTCTCTTTGAAGAGAGTGGCTATGTTTAAAAAGAAAATCCTTTTAAAATGCCTGTGTTTGAAGGTTATCTGACAGCACTGAAGTAACTAGATTTTGCAGTTCCTGCTATACAAGGTTGTAGCCAATTAGTTCATTTTATCATCCATTCATCATTGTATTACGTGATATTATGGTCAATTCATATGGTACTCATGTACAGGTAGAAGACCCTATCAGACAAGGCAGAATGAATCAGAAGGTCAGCCGTCACTAATAAACTCCCCAAAAATCTCCTAATAAGCTCCCCAAATTCTTAGGCTCCTCTGTACTCCACCATCAACAGAGGATCAGGGAAAATTTGTGGGTTTACCTGGATCACCACCCCTCCTCTCAGTGTACTTTGTAATCCAGCTCCTAACAGCTGAAGGGGAAGGAAACACCACAAACGTGGGAAGACTCATGGGACAATCGCACAGGAAGCCCCAGCATAAACCTTCCCTCTATCAGTGATCATCTACTGAACGGTCCATCACACCCTTGAATATCTCTGAGGATGTGAGTACGACTACAGTCTTAGTTACTGTGTGCGTTTTTTGTAAGATTTATATATGCACATGTAATTGTAACTTTACTTATTACTTTAATAAAACTTGTAGTACAGATAAGACTTTGTACTTGTGATTGTGATCACCCTTGGACTTCGTATGTTCTTAGAGTCTCCAAATTTGAGAAAAGCCCAGAAGTGATTTTCTTTCTGTTGAGCTTGAAACTGTGGCGCAACCAGAGCTGAATGTATGGTGGAGTAGTAAAAGAATTACTAAATTCAAGTTAATAAATAAAAAGGCGACAGGATGCATTCAGAGAAACAGTGGACTGTCTGATGTAAATTGAAAAGTGCACATTTGGTGTTGGTGGTATTTGTTGTTACCGACATGGTATACTTATCAGAAAGCTGTATTCTCTCCCATGCACTCTCTTCTACTTTATTTTAATTTGTGGTATAGTGCATAGGAGAAGCACAAATTTAATATTTTTATACCTTTGAAGAAATAAAAAAAATAAAATTTGGTGCTGTGGTGACATTTACAAGCAACTTGATCTGCATTAATGGATTGCAGAATGTCTAATATGGCTGTATGAGTTCAAATCAACAGCACCGTAACATTGCTTTTCATGGTGGATGTGGCTTTGTTTTAGGGAGGTTTTTTTGTTTTGTTTTTTAAGAAAAACTCTATATGAGGGGGAGGTCTGGATTCATGATTTATTTATCCAAGTTAAAGATGAACTCCTAACTCAATAGATGAAGATCCATGCCATTTGTGAGTTATTAGGTCTCCTGAACCTAAATGCCAAAAGAAATGACGGATCTGCATGAAGTATTGCCCTTTCATTAACCACTTCATCTAATCGAAAAGAAAGTTAAGAAGTGAAGAAGAAAATTGTCAAAGAAAGGATAGAGACCATATGGCTCTTTCTGAGCACATGTTTAATGGAGTTTTCTATCTCACCATCCAAGTAAGGCCGCTCTATCTCCAAAGCAGCTCTCCATTTTACCTGCCCACCTTCTGGCCCCTCAAAAGGTGTCCTATAAAGCAGTGGTTCTCAAACTCTTTTTTTTCCCACAAAAATTGCTGAGGGTCTCGGTGGACCACTTAATGATCTTTCTAAATGTTGTTTGTACTGTCAGCTAATTGTAAATTGTAACTATTTAATAAAAGTGCTATATAAAAAAACCTGAATAATAATTAATGGTTCTTTTGTTCTACAAATAAAAGCACACAACTCAGATTTTGATATCCGTAGTCTGAATTTCTAATGCAATGGATATGCTCTCCCTCCCAATGCAGCAGCCTCCAAGCTGTGGCTGGGAAGGATGGTGGGTCTCTCCCCACCACAGCAGCCACAGAGCTGAGGCTGGGAAGGAGGGCTGGAGCTGGGGAAAGTCACCTCTTTCTCTGTCCACCGCAGCCCTGCATATCCCAAATTCCCCCTCTCCCTCTTCTCACCCCACTGCCCCCTCCCATCTACCTCCTATTCCCCCCACGGCCACCACCTCATCTTACACATGCATCTTCTCCGGGGTCCAGGCACCTAATTAGTGAAGCCATGCCTGCGCAGCTCCACTAATTAGTTAGGCATCCCTTCATTCTCTCATGTGCGGCTGCCCAGGTGCGCACCTTAGAGGGAACTATCTGCAGACCACCTGAATGGAGCTCACAGACCAATGGTGGTCCACTATTTGAGTACCTTTGCTGTAATGGATTTGCTGAAAATTAAATTAGTTTCTATGATCCCAAAAGAAGGAAAAATTATCATTGTTTAAAATGTATTCATTATTGTAGCTTCAAAGGTGAACTACAAAGCTAAATCAAAATCTGTTATATTTTATACCCAGATTTACATGCTGAATGCCCCCAACCTGTCTGTAGTCGACAGAGATCTAGAAATATGTAATTTTAAACTATCCTCTTTAAAATGATTTTTCCTTTTCTGAAATTCTCCTGGGCCTCCCTGGGCTGAAGATGATGTCCTGGAATAGTGCACTGTGACTTAGGAGCTGAGATGCCAAGGTGTTTGGCACCTTATAGTTATAGTGCATGTAATTTTCAGGCACGCAAAAGTGGAAGAAATGGTCTCTGGTAGCTACAGTTGCTGCAGTATAGCAAATAGTCTTAGCAACAAACAAGGACTACAGTGTTCAAACAAGGTAGGATCTGGCAATTCCTGCACCTTTATTGCCACTTGTCCGCCTTGGTTTTCTTCATTTTGCTACAGCTCGTTGGCTCTTTTCCACTTCCTCCAGGTCTTTCTTCCCTTTCTGCTCCTGTGGTCCTTTCTTTCTTCCATTGACCCTTGATTCCTACATCCTATTTTGCACATTTAATACACATGCATGGTGCCATCTATAGCTATTGCATGATGCTGATGCTCAAAACTTTTCCTTCTAAGATTTACAGGGAAATGGCCAAGAGGCATCAGACATTGGTGATATGATATGTGCCCCGGATTACACTTAACACAGAGATACTGCTTCTTGTGTCTTACCACCCTTTAAATATTTCCAGATTTTATTAATCGTATACCTTTCCTTACACATGCACAGAAGTTGTGGGTGAATGGGTTTCCCTGTTAAAAAAAAAAAAAACAACAACCCTGATAAGGTCCATGAGACATTATCACTGACATACTATACACAGTAAAATTTCCTTGTTGACACACTTCTAAGCTCCTTGAAACATACTGTTTTCTCTCCAAAGACTGTAATTGAACGTTATAGCTTATAAAAATTGATTTATTCTTGCTGAAAGACTATTTAAAATGATCTGAACTAACTGAAATTTAAAGTTTAAAAACCAAATCAATAGTTCTCATCTCAACATTTATGTAATGGGGAGGCTTAGAAGAGAGCAATATGATATAATTTAAAAATGAATTCAACAGCTGTTTTTGCTCCTTTAGAGTACAGTTATTGTCTGTCATACAATTAAGTGAGTATGCTAGTGACAGAATACAGAAAGCAGTAGGGAGTACAGACAAGACCAGACACTTCATATAGTATGTAAACCTTTGACTCACCACAGGGAGAGAAAACCTGTCTATTGTATTAGAAAGAGTGAATTAAAGAGATGACCAGGTAGGAATAACAAGTACAATAATGCATCACTGTATTGCACTGGGTATGAATCAATACATATGGTGCCCTGCCAATGCTATACTACACTATCATGCATACGGTATAGCTTGTTTAATGGTAAATGTAAGCATTTCATTTAAAATTGATAAAGTCAGCAGTAAGATAACAATAGAACTTGAAGAACTGCATTGAATGAATGAAAAGAAAGATGCCTATGCAGCTTCACAATAGCTTTGACAGTTGTCAGAAGCATCTTTAATGTAGCTAGCATTCTGACTCCAGCTACTGTATTGTCCCTATTTCCCACTAGCTCCCCCGGCCCTTTCAACAATGCTTCTTCCGTTGCACCACATTATTTTGCCTTCCATGTCTTCAGAGTGGTTGTACTGCGGCTGTTAAAATTGCAAATTTTACCTGGAAACTTACTTTGTAAGACCCTGCTCCATCAATTTTCACTGAAAAATATAGTACAATAAGTCCTTCTACTTAACTTCAAATCAGTATAATACAGATACTAAGGATTTAGGCCTTATGTATCCTCCGTCACATTTTTCTCTTCAATAAGAGCACAGCTTAGATCAATAGCAAGAAATGGAAGCCTCTCTTAATCTCCAGACAGAAAGGAAGTGAATGTCAATGTTTTGGATTGGTGAATCTTGCTACTTGAAACCAGATTTCCAAATAGTATATGTTGTTTTTTTAATCTGTCTAAATACTTCAGTCCAAATGGCAATGTTTTAACATTGATAAATATAGGAAGGAGGGAACCTTTTGTTGTTTTTTCCCATTAGATACAGAGAAGGTACCAGCAGTGCCACATATCAAGGGAAAGTGGACCTTCCAGCCATTTTTCTAAACTCACACCAATCTGATTATCACATCTAATTGCTGAGTTGCAGAGATCTGGGGAACACAGCATTCTCAAGCATGATTGTGATGAGTGCAGCATAAAGTTTTAAACAGATTAGATAGATTCTAACTCTTCTACAAAATCCTTACGTGTACAACTAAAATGCTCAGAAATCTTATCTTTAAAAAAGACACTTTTCATTAGTTTTAGCTGCTGATTTGTTCAAAGTTTCAAAAGATATGCAATATGAAACCTGCTTGCATGAATATACATGTAATTGTTCAGGCTTTCTTCTTCCTTCACTGTCTCTTCGTAAATAAGGAACATGAGAGGTTTTGAAAGCTATCTTCAGACCTTTCTGTAATTTCTCTATGCACTTTGACAGATTTTTAATGGACATTTATTTTATTAGTTTTGTTTCTACTTGATGCTTCCTCAAGTAATTTTTAATCTAGTTTCAACCTTCTGCTGCAAAAGGAAAGGTATTGGGGGGGAGGGGAGAAGAGTTGTGTATCTGTCAGACATGACTGCCTCACTCTTTGTGTAGACTTGAAAACATTTTTCTGAACTTCGTTGTCTCTTGCAATACTTTTCCAGTAGTTCTCTATGTCTTCCTGTTAGCTCTTTGCCATGTATTGCCCCAATTACAGTGCAGTAGAAAGAAAGAGTTCATCAAAGTTCCCCCAGAGTGTTGAAAAATCCATCTTGTAGCATATTTCTCGCCACTACTGTTGTTTTGCTTTCTGCTCAAAAAATCCTCTTTATTCCTTCATATTGTAATACCTCACAGTTATGGTTCTTGTACTTGGCTTTCTTCTCGTTATCTTCTCAATTTGAGAACTTCTGGTTCATTTACTTTTGCATTGTTTCCCCATTCAAATTGTGACGATATCTGCAGGACATTTATTTCCAACCACAGCTTATTTTTATGTTAATTTGGTCTGAAACCAGTTTTTTACACAGCATCTTTGATTATCCTAGTATAATCCATGGAAAGAGCTAAAAGATTGCCTGAGCTTGCTGTAAAAAGAACAATTAACCAAATGCTTAGTTTGAGGAGGGAGGATGGATTTGAAGATGCATATGGATAAAGGAAACATCATTTTCTGAATCTGAAATTAACTGCTATTTTGTACAAGTGCTGAAGTCCTCTGTGGCCAAGTCCCTGGACTGCTCTTGAGGAAAGGGAGGTGCCTGTCTCTCTAGGGAGCACTTCCTTCCTCAAAATCTTCCAGACCTCTGCAGAGTGGATGATAAGAAACTGTTTGTCTTTCACACATACCACACTATTGACCTAAGCTGAATCTGAATGGATCTTGCATGGTGGGAAAAGCAACCCAGATTCCAAATTAGTGGCCTCCTTGAAGAAATGCTATACCAGCTATGGCCATGCCCCAAGAGTCATGATCTCAGTATGAAGAAAAATGGTTACATCAAATGTTTCTTTTTCTGATGGTTTTGCTTCTCTAAAAAGAAAGAACTATGACAATAGTATACCTGCTTACCAAAATAGCTCTATATTTACAGAGTGTAGCATATTCTATATGAACACTTGTTGGGGTGGGTCTTTGTTATTCTTCTATTAACGTTACCTACAATTGTTTCTTACGTGGAAGGTTTGTGAGAAGTGCCTGCAATGGCCAAAACTAAGAGTGGGGCCTCCACATAAGTATGATCTTCGTGGGTCAAAGTAATGATGGAGAAATCATCTTTGAAGAATGGAAACATTTCCCCATAGACTTGCTGATATAGACGTGTCTATTAACAGCATATTAAAGTTTGATACCATTCTAATCTGCCCATGGCATTTATTCCACTACTGAAGAAACTGGGAATCTGAATAAAAATGTCTAATTATATATGGGGCTGTTGAAAGAGACTGATGTGCATTTCTATTGATATATGCTGTTGGAATAGACTATTGTCCTTTCTCTGTGAAATTCTGTTAATCAGAATGCAGGACCAAATAGCCAATATTGTCCCAGGCTTCTCTTGCTATTATATGTAGTAGTTCCAGCATTTTCCTGAAAACTTCCACATACCATAGAATTTTGTCTGGTGATTATGTGAGCCTCTGACAGAAGCTAATCATAAAAAGAAATCCATAGCTACTAATTGTTGTGGTTCATGGGGAATATATTGAAATGATTATCAAATTAATCAAGTTGGCATTGAAATACATTTCACTGATCTGCTTAATCAGTATAGTGTCTTACTTCCGTCACTTCCGTAAATGACTAACAGCATGTTTTTGCTCAGCACCCAAATGAATCAGTATCTGAACAGCCTTTGTTTGGAAGTGACAGCAAGCACCGTTCAAGGCAAGAATCAACAATCCCAACCTCTTTAAGAATAAATATTATAAAAAGAGACCAGTCCCTCTATAGTTAAGCTTGAAGCTAAAGAGATACAATCAGAATTTTTTTTTAAATCAGTTCTGTCTGAAATGTATTTGTCTACTCTTATAGTAAGTACAATACTGACTATTATGACCTATGTGATGGGGCAAGGCCAGATGGCTACAGTAAAGTACTGAGAAACAGGTATGTTAGCCCCAGGCTAAACAAATCCCTAGGACCATGGTAACCAAATGGCAGTTGCTCCAGGTTAATCAAGGCACCTGGAGCCAATTAAGACCTTTCTAGAAGGCAGTGGAGACAGCTACTTTAATTAGAACACCTGCAGCCAATCAGGGCAGGCTAATCAGGGCACCTAGGTTTAAAAAGGAGCTCACCCTAGTCAGGCAGGAAGGAGCCAGAGGAGAAGGAGTGCGAGTGAGGAGCTGGGAGCAAGAAGGCAAGGAGCTGAGAGTGAGAGAGTGTACTGCTGGAGGATTTAGGAGACAAGCATTATCAGACATCAGGAGGAAGATCCTGTGGTGAGGATAAAGAAGGTGTTTGGAGGAGGCCATGGGGAAGTAGCCCAGGGAGTTGTAGCTGTCATGCAGCTGTTACAGGAGGTACTATAGACAGCTGCGATCCACAGGGCCCTGGGCTGGAACCCGGAGTAGAGGGCGGGCCCGGGTTCCCCCCAAACCTCCCAACTCCTGATCAGACACAGGAGGAGCTGACCCAGACTGTGGGGAAGATCACTGAGGTGAGCAAATCTGCCAAGAAGCGCAGGACCCACCAAGGTAGAGGAGGAACTTTGTCACACCAAGCTTTAAAAATATATTTTCTCTATATTAGCCTTTGTTTACTGTGTGCTTTGGGAGTCAATGTCATTCTTCCTCAAATAATCTCAAAGAGTGGCTGACTCTTGAGAAAGAATATATGTACCACCTAGCCATCATGTCAGCTACTCAAACAGATACTATCTTTTGATTTACCTTACTTTGAAAACACCACAGTGCCAGCATCTCATCTTTATATTCGATATATGCATCAAACCTACTCAGCTCCCATCCCATCTTCCTAATATACTTCCCACTTGAAAATTTTACAGCCATTTTAACCATTTGCAGCATACATCTTGAAACCCTCCACTCTTTTCATGCAATATAGGTAGTCTGCGGTATAAACATCAATAGATATGGTTTAAGATGTCCACAGTTACAGGCAAAATGCCAAAGTATTCCTGGTATGATATCCTCAGATCCTGGGCTTCCTGGTGGAACTGACAAGGAGGGTATCCTGATTGTAAATGTCAGTTATGCCTTACCCACCAATTTCTAGAATGTCCTCTCATTTTTTTAAAATTGATACATATGTAAAACCTGAAGTCCATGTTACCTAAGATTTTTTTTGTCTAGGAGTAGCTATGTTAATTTAATAAATACTGTAAAATTAATAATAAATATAATAAATATCTAGGTTCAGGAAGGAATGTTTGCCTTGGGATCAGATTGGCAGAGACCTTGTGGTTTTTTCGCCTTCCTCTGCAGCCTGGGGCACAGGTCACTTGCAGACATAAACTAGGGTATATGGTCAATTCTCTATAACTTTAAGTCTTTAAACCATGATTTGAAGTTTTCAGTAACTCAGCTAGAGGTTAGGGGTTTATTACAGGAGTGGGTGGATGAGGTTCTGTGGCCTGCAATGTGCAGGTGGTCAGACTAGATGATCATGATGGTCCCTTATGACCTTAAAGTCTATGAGTCTATACATCTCACGCTTATACATCTTTCATCTAAAAGTAGTACTAACTACACAAACCCCATAAAGTACTTATACAAAGACACTGTTCGCTACTACTGAATTGAAATACTGTAGTTTAGGTGATACTACAATCTGCTTCAGACAGAGACAGGCAATACCTTTAGGACCCCATGTAGGACATTTTCAACATGTTCTATACCCAGCATTATCACTAAACTGTTCTTTCCCTTTGTCTATGCATCAATTTGTGTTAGTTTTGTAACTCTGGCTGTAAACTGGCCTTTTAGGCAGTTTGTCAGGAATTCACGTAAAAATTGGAGGGGTTTTAAGTCCTGCCTTTGCTACAAATTTTGCAGTATAGGAAGACTGTTGCTCACAAACACGTTGCATAGTGCCAAAAAATGTAGAAACTGCCAGATATGATGACTTAGAGGAACATACTGTAACGCATGCTATATGGGACTATATAACTGGTCTAAATAGTCTGGCAGTAGCCAATTGTGGTAATAGCCTCCTGGCCCAGATCTGGACTTTAGCGTCCAAAACCTGGGTGCTTACCTGAAACTCCCCCAAGCTCACTACCAGCTTGGATATTCTCGCTGCCACCAGGTCAGGAATTTATAGGGCCTGACCCCCCTTTCCTCTCTCTGGTGTCCCCAACCCTTCCTTTGGGGGACCCCCAGATTCCCAATCCCTTGGAGTCTCAGAAGCAGGAGAGATAACCCCTTCCCCCCTCCTTCCCAGGCTTCCTCCTGGTCTAGCTTGCGCATACCAAGAAACCTGTTTCTCTGCTTCCCAAGAGATAAGCGTTCTATTCCCTCAGGACAATTGAGATGCAAAATACCAACAGCTTGGCTTTGCCTTACTAGAAAAAGAATCTTCCACAAGTCTTGAAAAAGAAAGCTTTATATAGGAAAAGAGACAATACAGACTAATAACTTGCATAAACATTTATACAGGCTCCTACTTAAGAAAATCTGAATAACCCAGTCTGATTTAAAAAATAGCCAATTTAAATAGACCAGCAATCACATACATGTAAATACAACACAAAGCTCCTCATAGCCGAATTACTTTGCTTCCTTTTGTACTCACAGATGTTTAGGAGAAGGGTTGAAAGCAGAGGTAGTTAGAAGCAAAGCTTGTTTTCTCACAGCCGAGGAAAACAACAAAGACACAGCAATCCACATCTGTACATACAACACAAAGCTCCTCATAGCCGAATTACTTTGTTTTCCTTTGTACTCACAGACTTTTAGTAGAATATTTGAGATAAGATGGAGTTAGAAGAAAACTTGTTTACCCATAGCCGAGAAAACAACAAAGACCCCCAGTATACAAATTCCCGCCCCTGACTTTAAACAATCCAGTTCTCTGATTGGTCCTCTGGTCAGGTGTTTGGTTCTCTTTGTTCCCCCTTTACAGGAAAAAGAAAATTAACCCTTACCTTACCTATCTACTTATGACACCAATACCGACATCATCAGAAAAAGGTGAAAAAACTCTTAATGCATGTTTTCATTTGTACAGTCTTGTACACATGGCCAAATTACCTCCTGTGCCTCTCAGATGATCAGCATGTAGTAGCACTGATCACTTGCACAGTACTATTCATGTTCCAAATGCTCTACACACATTAACTAATTAATCCTCACAATACTCCTGTGAAGTAGGTTAGTAAGTATTAGCATATACCCTGAAGCATGAGATTTGATTACCTTTATCATTATTTTACCTCCTATGTTACCTCATAAAAAGTTCCAACAATGTTTTTATATCCAGCTACACCATTTGAGCCAAAGGCCTCCTGTGGCAGTGAATTCTACAGGTTGGGCATGAATATAGGAATATTTGTTCTTATTTGTTCTAATTTTATTGAGTAAACCATTGCTCTAATATATTGGCACACTAGAAGAAGGGACTAAAAAGTTTTCATTGTGTCTTTATTTTGAATACTGTGCCTCAGTACAGAATAATTCTGGCATTTTTTATATCTTCTCAGACAAGTCCAAATTCAGCTGTTGTTATCACTGAAGTAAACAGAGATCCAGAGTGTAAATCAGAGCAGATTATGTCCTTTATGGAGAAAAGTCTTTCTATATCTTTAACCATTTGCATTGCCATTCTTTGGACTATCTCAATCCCTGCTATATATATTTTAAGGGAATGTCCAAAACAGGATACATTACCCTAGATGAAAGCATACCATTAGTTCAGTATAATGGCATTACTATACAGTGGAGTTACATCATACGTGCATTTAACTTACGTGAATTCAACTATACGCGCGCAATGAGTGTATGCCCCAGAGTGAGCGTGAGATAGGACACGTGACTCTGCTGTTCCCTCAGTCAGTCTCAGTTCCTGCGTGTCTCTCATAGTGTGAGCATCTCGCCGCGCTGAGTGTGATTCTAATGTTTAAAGATACATGTTTTTCATATAACATGTCCCCTAAACACAAGTCAACTACTTCATCTGGTGCTCAGCTGAAGAAACAGTGATCTGTTCCAACGCTGGAAGAAAAACTGGCTGTGTTGGACTTATTGAGAGATGGTATGTCGGTCTCCAACGTGGCGTGTAAATATGGCCGCAATGAATCTAGCATCCGTGCCATCAAGATTCAAGAGAGAGAAATTCGTCAAGCTGCGGCATCAAGTGCTCCAATAACTACTAAGGTGATGAGCTAGGTGTGTGATAAGACTTTAGTGAAGACTGAAAAGGCATTAAACTTATGGCTGGAAGACATGAACCATAAACATGTGCTTATTGATGGCAACATGTTGCGAGAAAAGGCTCTTAGCCTCTATGCACTGCTCAAACCTCCCGCCAAAGAAGGACAGCCTTCCAGTGAGAAGGAATTCAAAGCCAGCCAAGGTTGTCTTAACAGTTTTAGGAACCACTTCAACCTCAAAAACATGCAGACTACTGGTAAAGCTATATCTGCCAATGAAGAGGCAGCAAAAGCCTACCCCGAACAATTAAAGAAAATCATAGAAGAAAAGGGCTATCTTCTGTAACAAGTTTTTTAATGCTGACGAGACTGGGCTCTTTTGGAAAAAAAATGCCAAACCACACTTACATTTCAAAATCAGAAAGACAAGCCCCTAGCTTCAAAACAGCTAAAGACCATGTGACTATGTTGTTTTGTGGCAATGCGGCTGGGCATTTAATAAAGCTGGGCTTGCTTTACAGGCTGAAAATCTCTGTGCCCTAAAAGGCAAGAACAAAAATCTACTGCCTGTGTTCTGGCAAGCAAATAAAAAGGCTTCGGTGATGGCAGTATTATTTCTGGATTCGTTCCACAAGTGTTTCATTCCGGAGGTCAAGCGGTACCTCATAGAGAAAGGACTTGACTTTAAAGAGCTGCTGGTCGTAGAAATGCTTCTGGCCACCCTGACGCACTCCGGTTTGCGCATAATCATGTTGAAGTCACCTTTGTCCCCCCACAATACCACCTCCATCCTCCAACCTCTCAACCACGGTGTGATTCGCTGTTTCAAGGCCACGTACATGAGGCTTACATTCTCACAGATGCATATCACTATGGAAGTTGATCCCCATCTTAATTTGATGGAGTGTTGGAAGTCCTTCAACATTGCCAATTGCATCACTTATATTAAAAAGGCAATGGATGCAATCAAGCCTGAAACAGTCAATGCATGTTGGCAAAACCTATGAAAGAATGTGTGATTGATTTTAAGGGTTTCCCAACCATTCACAAAGAAGTGAAACGCATTGTTCAGGTGGCCAGGCAAGTGGGTGGTGATGGCTTCATCGACATCCTTGAGGAAGAAACTGAAGATTTAACTGAGAGCCATAGAGAAACGTTGACTAGCGAAGAGTTAGAGGAAGTGATAAAATCGTCTACAGAAGACGAAGGTGATGATGACAAACAGGAAGAGCCAGCAAGTTGGAATCTTCATAAACTTGCTGAAGTGTTCCAGGCAGCGAAACACTTGAATGATTTAATTTCTGAATACGATCCCTCTGAATACGAAGCCTCAAAATCACACCTAGTATTATGGACGATTTGAGACCATATCAAGAAATGTTTGAGCATCTCAAGAGACAACAGCGACAGTTGCTGATCACCATGTTTTTCAAGAAAAAACAACCAGCAGCAGAAGAGCCTGGCCTATCAACTCCTGGCTCAACATCAAGCCCTGATGATCCTCCAATAGTGTCATCATTGTTGTAGACTAACAAGAATATCCAGGATGAATGGTGAGTGGTTAGGTTTACTGTTTTCCTTTTTTATTCTTTCATTCTTCCATCTCTCTCTTTCTCTCTCTCTTTTATGTAATTAAAAATATAGTACTGTTAAATTATATTTTGCATATGTACTCTTTATTATATACTGTACATTACTGTATACATTATACATATTACTGTACAGGGTTGTATATTGTACACAAAACCATGTATACTGTACTTTTTGGGTGATTTAAGGGATTTTTCAAGGATAATTTTGACTATATGTGCTGACTTTACAACCTAACCCCCGCCTAAGATGTGACTCCACTGTATCTTGTCTCCCTATTTTAAGGCACCCAAACATCCTATTTGTTTTGTAATGCCACTACCCACTGGGCAGATATCTTCAATGAACTATCCATAATGATTCATTGAGCTATCCAAAGCTTTCCTTCAGGGCATCCCACAAATTCAAAGCCCACCAGTGTTTTTAACGTTTATACTACTTTTTGTCAATGTGCAATAATTATATTTACTCGAGTTAATTTTTTTCAGCCATCAAGCTGCCCAGTCAAGCAAATTTAAACATCTAGAGCTTCTCAGTCCTACATAGTTTTACTAAAAACCAACAACTTAATGTCATCAGCAGATTTCACCAGCTGGATGCCTCTTCCTTCCCCAAAAATTAAAGAATACATTAAAACACTGGACCCAGTACTAATCCTATTCAGTTCTCTTCACTCTGAAGGGCAACCATCAACTATACTTTGGTTTCCTATTGCTTGGCAGTTTTTAATCTGCAACAAGACTTCATTCTCTTGTCTTGTGGTTATACATTTTCCTTAAAGATAAACTGAAGAGTTCCAAGTTAAAAACATATTTGTAAGGTTCCAAAAGCAGAATCTATTAAATTAATATTTAAAAACAAAAAAAGAGGGGTAGTCATGTTAGTCTGGATCTGTAAAAAGCAACAAAGAGTCCTGTGGCACCTTATAGACTAACAGATGTATTGGAGCATAAGCTTTCGTGGGTGAATACCCACTTCGTCAGACACATGACTTTGTCGCTTTTTTTTTTTAAATGTAATTAACACAGTAGTTTTACAAAATTGCTTCTTAAATTCCTGAGAAATCTGAGCACCAGATTTTCTGGTTTTCTCTGAAACAATAAGTGACACCACAATTACCATAATATAAAGCAAGGGAATGAAAACAGGCATATAAAATTAAATGGTTCTTTCAAACTCAGGCTTATGGTACTGTATTTATGATGATGACATTTACCCTGGCAAAGAAACCGGAAAGTCTGCAGTTCAGATTTCTCAGAATCTTTGAGAGCTTGAGACAAAAGGCACCATAGAAGTGGGAAGTATTCTTATTCTTATTACTGAGGTGATTATATGCATTTTATTGAAATACAAAGCTTGTTTCAGTTTTAAACAATGGATAATATATATAGTGCACTGATTTCCTGGTTTGGAACTTTATCAAGGAGTTTGGAATTTTTTTCCTTCAAAAATCTTTATCTTTCACCGCTAGTAGTCTATTCTGAGTGAGATTATCTAATGTTCTTTTTTTTTAAATCCTAGCAAATTTTATACATTCAGTCATTTTACCTTCTAGTTTATCAACTATTAGAATTGCATAATCTTTATGTAAGCACTGCATAATCTTCTCTGATAAAAACTGTGCTGGTTTGATCTGATTAGATTATACTTAATCAAGCATACTTTTCTAATCTTACAATCTAAAACCCAGATTCTGCAAATATGTATGCATGTGAATGCAATGGATCTATTCACATGCTTAAAGTTAATCATGTGCTTAAGTGCTTTGCTGGATCAGCACCTTACAGGATTGTGTCCTTAATGTATAAGAATGTAAAGTGGGTTAAGGATTCTTCCTTAGGCGATTCAGTCTCTGTTAAGTTCACACTGAATCACCATGAAAGTGCCTTTGGAATGGGAATTTCCACAGTAATGATAAATGAAAAATATATATATATATATAATATATATATATATATTCCAAATACACATACACATACTTTATCATCTACTTTAATTGGCTCTTCGCTTGAATTCTTAAAGAATGTCAGCAGACTAGTGGATAAAGGAGAACCAGATGACAATTTATTTGGATTTTCAAAAAGACTTTTCAAAGCGTCTCACCAAAAGCTATATAAGGAACTAAGTAGTCATAGGATAAGAGACAAAGTGCTGTCAGGTATCAGAAACTGGCCAAGAGATGTAGAGAGAATAAATAATAATACCACCACCTAGCTCTCATATGCAGCCTCTCATCAGTAGATCTCAAAGTGCTTTATGAAGTGAGCTTCATTATCTCCATTTTACAGATGAGGAAACTGAGGCCCAGAGAGTGGTGAAATAACTTACCCAAGGTCATGCAGTAGCCCAGGATCTTGATTATTGCAACATCCTTCTCTCTGGCCTTGACAAGTGCAACCTTGTCCAACGTTGCTGCAAAGATCATCCTCCTTGCCTCTCACTTTAACCATGTTTCCCCTCTCTTTGCATCCCTCCACTAGCTCTCTTTTCTCTATTGCATCAACTATGCTTGTCTTCACCTTTCAAGGTCCTCCATAGTCTATTCCCACTCTACTTATCTCTCATTTGCTATTGAGATGTTGACTCTTGCCTCCACTTGAGCTGTGGTGCCAGCCTCCATTGCCCACTGGCTAAACTTTCTTCCCTGCTGCCACTCAGGCTTGGGAAGAGCTGCCCACAAACATCCACAAAACTAACTCATTATCCGCTTTCAAAACCCTCCTTAAAACACTTAATTGGCATGATGCCTACAAAGAAAACCCAAAACTGACAATGACTAGACAACTGGTGTGCTGAAACTACTGCCTGTCATGCTAACTAGTTGTGTCTCACTGTTTCCTTGTACTCCCTAGTATCAGAGGGGTAGCTGTGCTAGTTTGTATCCACAAAAACAATGAGGAGTCCAGTGGCACCCTGAAGACTAACAGATTTATTTGAGCATAAGTTTCATGGGTAAAAAACCCCACTTCTTCAGATGCATGGAGTGAAAATTAGATACAGGCATCTGAAGAAGTGGATTTTTACCCAAGAAAGCTTATGCCCAAATAAATCTGTTAGTTTTTAAAGTGCCACCGGACTGCTCATTGTTTTTCTTGTACTCCCTGTCTGCCTTATCCATCTGCTGTCTCTTGCCTTATATTTTGATTGTTAGCTCTTTGGACTGCGGAACATCTTTTTGTTTTATGTTTGCACAGAGTCATTATCGGTGACTGGGGCTTCTAGGTGTTAAAGGAGTAGTTGCTGGAGTAATAGTTATTATATTATGAATACTAATATTGAAGTGCCTTATTTCTCTCCATTCTGCTTGTCCTGTTTTGAACTATTGTGCAACCCCATTTTATTCTTTTTTTATTGACTCTGATTCTCACTTTGACTCTTTCACTTTCATATAAATTAAAATGCCACTGCTACCACCAGACTAAGACAAAATGAGACTGATACTTTTATTTCAAAGTCAAGTTAAATTTCTAATTTCTAACTAATATTATGGACAATGTACAGCTTTTTTAACCTTTTAATACCAAAGAATAATATCTAGTATTTCTTTATTTATTCACTGTTCTGCTAAAAGGCATCTTGCTGCTGCACATCATGGGTCACGGGGGAGAAAAAGATTACCCTTTGCAAGGTCATTACTTCTCTCCTGAGCATATGGATAGGGAATGGGTGAGCATAGCCCTGACCCCATCCTCATGGCAAACTTAGCCGAGCTGACACAGAGTAGGAGGGTTATTTCCCACTGCTAATAAATCAGGAGTTATAGCTTTGTTAATGGAACGGGAAACCCTATTGGAACAAGTAGTAAGAATCAAAATGGGGAAACTTTTTTTCAAAAGGTTGACCCCCAAAATTAAATCTTAAAATGGTTAAGACTAGATTTTTACATTAGTGTTTTATAAAGTACAAGTTCAGATTATTTCATGTACTTCTGGTAAATCCCTTTTGTTTGTTTACTAAGAGGAGAAATTCAGGATTTCCATGAGAGTGAAACATTAATGACCATTTGCTAACACATGAAAGTAAAAAGAAAAAAAAAATCCAGATTTTTTAAAGTGCTTTGATAATCGTGCCAATGAAAGACACTGCTATGATGTTATTTCACAGGCATGAATGAAACTTTAGGGACTGCAAGATTTAAATGATTAGTGGATCAATCTGCATCTACCTAGACATTTTAGATCAATTTTCATATTGTTTCGTCATCTAACCTAATACATATGCTCTTGGTATAACTCAAGGGATCTCAAATAAAATAAGGTAAATTGTTTAAAATGATTTGGGTGTCTATTATGCTCTGACATAAAAAACCTGCCTGTCATTACCTAACACAAACTTACTCATAGAACAGGGAAAAAAATTATTTGGAATACTTAATGAACATATATTTTGCTGTGATGATGATTAAAATGTAGCACCTAGCAATAACTACTGTCATTTATTTGAAAAGATGAAGCAAATATCCCATTGGGAACTGTGAGTTCCAGGGTTTATCATGTAACTCCCAGAGACCCATAATTCATTAGCCCTAACAATGAATAACAAAATAACTCTAAAAGGCATCAAGGATCAGAGGGTAGCCGTGTCAGTCTGTATCCACAAAAACAATGGGGAGTCCGGTGGCACCTTAAAGAATAACAGATTAAAGACTATCTGTTAGTCTTTAAAGTGCCACTGGACTCCTTGTTGTTTTTCTAAAAGGTATGGAATAACCAATATCCTGAGCTACATATGACATAACTTTCTTTTTAAATGCCAATATATCAGGAGGTTGCTTAGATATTTTTCAGCAGAGAAAACTATATACATTTTAAATGAAGTTAATATTTTAGCTCTTAATTCAACGGAATGGCATTTTTTTCCCATGTGGAGATTTTTTTTAATTAAATTGATTTATCATGTACAATAAGAAGGTGACGTGAAATTCTATCTTTATGCATCTTGATTAGTAAAGCTCAGTGCAGTGAACTTTTTTTATTCAATGAAATTAACACTGACAACTGTGGATTAAAAGCTATCAGGCATTAAACTATGAAACCTTCACTTCTTTTTACTTCCATTAAACAAAAAGATTTTGCAAACTACTTGCCCATTAAATTATCAATAATGTATCAGTTTACCCCTGCTAATGGAAGTCTAAATAGTCAACATGTTGTGAAGACACAACTCACAAGGTCATATTTCCACCCCTCTAATCAAAATGGTATCTTAGCAAAAAAAAAAAAAAAATCATAGTACTGTATTGTTTGTCTACTGAGTCAGTTTAGACAATATTGCCAAATCTACGGGGTGGGGGGGAGGAAGGCAATTTATGCAGGCCCTGGCACACAATTAAAATGCTAGCATGACATTCACTGCTCATGCTTGAGTGCTGTATTCTGTGGGGGGTATCACCTGCTTATCCAAGTACTTTTATGTATCCCCATCACCATAGTGCCTGAATGCCACCCAAGTATTTGAAAAAGAAATCAAAATAATCAACGCTCTTCCCAGCCTAAAGGAGAAATAGCTTGACTTGTTTATAGTTTGTGTAGCTGGACAGTACAGAAATTATTGAGGAAAAGCAAAGTCAAAGAGGTGAGGGGATTTTGCATTTAGTTCTGAAAGTGGTTAATTCGATAGTAATTATTATCTCGAGGCATTGACATCCATAGTCTAGGTTCAGCTCCAGTGAAAATTCTGTCTCCTGCACACACAGGAAGAACCTGAACCTTTTAAGGGCATTTCCATTCACCTCTGCAGCCTCTTGGAAACGGGATATAAATATTTTTTGATCAGTGCTATCAAATACCATGGAGAACTACTGCAGAATGAATATGGATGTATTTCCCATGTCTGAGGGGAGGATCAGGTCATCCATCAAAGCAACAAGTGCTGTCTATTTATTGTGCACTGGCCTGAAGCTTGACTGAGAAGAAAGATTCAGGATACGGGCAACTGACAGGTGGAGCTGGAGACAGAGACTGTTTTTTTGCTACCCTCTTGATTAGTTTTATGAGATGCTTCATGCTATCTGAGCTCTGTGGTGATAACCTAAGGCCCTGGGGAAATCAAGAAGTCTCCCTGGCATCTCCACCCTAGAGGGGGCACATCACAGTTTCCTCTCTCTTCCTATTTAACAAGAAACCTCCATCCACTATTTCACTGAATCCCTCTATCAGCACACTTATCAGTATACAACTTATTCCACCCGCTTACATCCCCTCCAGGGACCCATCCGGCTGGCATGACAGAGTAGTGTCAGGAAGATGAGGGTAGGGTAGTTTGCCGAGTGTAACCTCTTATAATAGAACAGCTTTGTTGGGGATCCCGGCTGACTCAGTCTCTGTTTTGCAACAGTATAGCAGGAGATTAAAAGGCTAAGGCAATCTAATTACAGAGGAGATGAGAAAATGATAAACTGTTGGTCAGTTGTAGACATGCATGATGATACTGTATAAAACTAATTGCCTGATTTTCTTTCTTGTAATGCTCTATTCCTCAGTAAGGAGCCACAGTGAAACAACATTTTAATGCACACTGCTATAATAATTTACTACACGTATTTGGGTAACAGGCAGTATAAAAGGAAGCATTCAGTTCAGCTTCCAAGGATTCTGACTGCAAATATCCAGTAATAACTCCGTGTGTTGGGAGCTATTGGCCAGTTCACTTTTTCCCTGATCTTAACACTTATACTAGGTTAGGAAAAATAAAGAGCAAAATGTATATGATGTTTTCCTCATTTTAAGATTTTTTTTAAGTAAAATGTTTACAAAGTTAATCTACACTGGGTTTTGGAAGTGTGTTGTGTCCTACTGTCTGCAGGGGCTGCTGGGAAAATAGCATTTGCAGCTGTCTACCAGCAGTCACTGAAATTTACAAGTGTTCCAATAAACTCTGCTTCTGGCGGCTGTTTGCTCCCATTCTGGTTCCCATGGCAACAGGTGATGGATTGCCAAAAATGAGAAATGATTCTTTAAAATAATCAGTCTTTTGAACCAGCATCTATTATAAAAGCACCTCACTCTTCTTCCCGTATTCCCAAGGGAGTGGGAATAAGAACACATGGCAGCTGGAAGCCAGAAACAAAGTTGTTAGAACTCTTGCAAATGTCATTGGTTGCTGAATGACAACTGCAAATGCAGTTTCATCAACACCACTAAGAGACTTTAGCAAACAGTATCTTTTAAAGTGTGTATTTGAACTTTCAGAGAAAGAGTATATAAATTATTATTATATTTTGACTGATTTCAGTAAGGTACCCCCTAATCGTGTGTGAGAGTAGCCCACCAATCATAGGCTTCTTTTAAACCATTCCCTCCCACTCTGTCCCCACCTCTGCCTTGAGAATTGTAATAGCCAGTAATGTGTATTCCTACAAAAGGTAGGAAGTTGCCTGAAATGAGTATCTACATAATCAGGTATCTGTAACCCATGTCCTTCCTCATTCTCCCCGCTTTGTAATGTATGTCACATCCTTATGTCTCCATCAAGCCTATCATTTAGTCCCTAATCCTGCAAACACACATACAACTTCACACAAATGCATAAGAGTTTGCAGAGTCAGAGCCTTATATTGTAGGCTCCTCAGGTCAGGAACTCATTGTGATGCTGGGTCATCTTAATTATCACTTCAAAAGTTTTTTTTTCTCCTGCTGATGATAGCTCATCTCAATTGATTAGACTTTTCCTGTTGGTATGCATACTTCCACCTTTTCATGTTCTCTGTATGTATAAATATCTCCTGTCTGTGTGTACTATTCTATGCATCCGAAGAAGTGAGCTGCAGCTCACGAAAGCTCATGCTGAAATAAATTTGTTAGTCTCTAAGGTGCAACAAGTACTCCTGTTCTTATTGTGATGCTGGCAGATCAAGTGCCAACTCATGCCAAGGTCCTTAGGCCCCAGCTGAACACTGATGAATGCAAAGCTGGAAACCAGTCTCGCTCACTTGTGTGTTAGTATTATAAAAATAGGTATTAGATGTATAAAATTGTGTTTAGACTTTATGAAATGTTTGTAGGATACGGCATGTATTAATCTGACTTAGCATGTACACCATGTTACCAGGTTATATCAAGTGTTTGCATTGTAAGTCTCCGTAATTGCATAACTCACTAAACAGGAAAGAAGCATTAATTAACGTAACGGCAGAGCTCCTCCAGAAGGTGTTAGGACCAACACATAAGAAAGTTCATGGAAACCAAACGAGCCATCATGAAAAATCAAAGGAAAGACTTTTTTGATTGCATTCCTCCCCCGACACCCCATGAAGAACAGACCCACAGTGAACATATCTCATCAGCTTGAACTCTGGGAGGAAGGGAATAAAACAAGAAGAAACTGGGTCTCTATGCTGCTTGGACTTTGAGTGGGCAAGATTTCTAAGCATAAGCAAAGGATTCTCAGTGTTTGGCCTGGGTTAACCCTAGAGGACTTCTAGAGCTTTCATATTACAGCAGCTTCTATTACTCTTGCCTGGGTGGCAAGATAGACCAGAGTACCACAGGGGTCTGTCTGTGACTCCATGTTAAGGCTGTTAAAATGCTTGAGGAATTCACACTCGATACTTTGTTGGTGAAATATAAGCAGAGAACTCACAACCAGTTTGGGGTTTGTAACCTGCTTCTTAAGAATCTGCCCAGACGTTGGTATGCACACTCCTGAGCCACTTGAGACAGTTTGACCCCCATCTCGCTTGTGATTTTTTTGAAATGTTATCAAACTTGTGACTTTTGTAAAGTGGCAAATAGTAAGCTCATGCAATATATAAATATGTGCACACACATTCACAAAAGAGGGGACAGTTTTAACTTGCATCAGTGCAATGGATTTCTACATGAGTATTTTGAGGCAATGTTTTTCTCACTTTTAATTGTTAGGCTCCATCAAAAGGTTTCACCAGAGAAAAGAGTCATAATTCTCCTACAGATCACACAGACCCATGAAATCTCAGACAAGGCAGTTACAATTTATTTATATTCATTTTGAATCTGCTAGATGAAGGCCAGACACAAAACAGCTAGAGATTCCACTCAGAACTAACGATCAGACATAAGCCACAGGCAGGCTGCCAGCTCCTTCCTCCCTTTCCAGCTTTAATTAATGTATGGTCTCCTTCACATTTGCTTCCATGGACCAAATTCTTAATATTCAAGCTGAATTTTGTTCAAAGTTGACCTGGCGCAAATCAACCAAAAAAGCCACAACATATCTCAAAGGTTGGTTTGTTTGTTTTTTCTGAATTAGGCTTAAAAATTTTTACATAAAAAGGAATCTTCCCCAAACTGACAGGATTCTAAATTCATTCAACAAAAATCCACATCATGTTATTACTAATTTACTCATCTTTATACATCATAAAAATATTTACTAGGTATCTGAACCAGACAGAATTTGCTTGTGTCTGCACAAGAACAAAATTAATGTCTCATCATAGTCTGCAGCAACCAGTATTGACAGATGCATTTTACATGAGTCAGTTTCAATTAATAAAATAAAATTGGTAAACACAAGGCATTATCTAGTGTATCATTTGATATGTCACAAGCACTTTGCATCTATTTCTGTAAAAATATACCTATGTGAGGTGGTCATAAGCGTATAGATCTGGAGTATTTCAACTTTTCAGGCATGACCCAAGACTCTTCTGTTTGCACAACCAACTCCCAAAAATGGCGGTTGCAAAAACAGCCAAGCAAACTTTGGTTACAATAAGAATAATCCACTTGCAGAAAGCACAATACATGAGGGTGATGTAGATATCCAATCATCTCTAAAAGAAATAATGCTTTTATAAAAACTACAATTTGATGTAGTTATTTGCCTTAATCTTAAATAATTCTGATAACATAAATCATAGGAGTGAAACTCAAATCCCATAATCTTCCTACCTACAAACTGGAGAATCTTTCTTGAAAAGACATATCACGGATACTCTTTGAAAGAGGATTGTTAGGCATTCTCTTTTGACAGTTTATATTTACTCTCAAAATCCATTTGCCTCTAAGTGCCTATACAAACTTGTAAATCAACTTCCTAACCTAAAGAGAGTTAACTGAATCATCTTTAATGATAAACGCTTCTGTCTAATGAGGATTAGCTTCCCATCCTCCTTACTTCCACCAGCTCCACATCTATGGTTAACAAACTGTGGCAATACACACACAATGCTGATCTCTATTTAGTATTCTGTACTGAAATTCAGTAATGGCATATTCTCCTGCACTGTGTTGCTCTAAACCATCAGAAGTTTATGAAAAATGAATCCTGTCAAACTACCTTGATATCTTTTTTTTTATGAGATTACAGGTTTAGTTGATAAATGTAATTGTGTTGATGCAATATACTTAGACTTCTGTAAGGCAACTGATTGGTACGGCATAACATTTTTATTCTAATTTTTAAGGATATAAAGTTAACAGCATGCATTAAATGGATTTAAAAACTAGCTAACTGATAGGTCTCAAAATGTAATTGTGAGCAGGTGTGTTTCCAGTGGAGCCCCCTTAGGAATCGATTCTTGGCTCTATGATATTTAATATATTTGTTAATAACCTGGAAGAAAAACACAAAATCATCACAGATAAAATTTGCAGATGACGCAAAAATTGGGGAAGTGGAAAATAACAAAGAGGACAGGTCAGTGAATCAGAACAATCTAGATTGCTTGGAAAAATGGAAGCAAGCGAACAATGTGTGTTTTAATATGGCCAACTGTAAATGTATACGTCTAGGAACAAAGAATGTAAGCCATACTTACAGAATGGGGGAGTCTGTCCTGGGAAGCAATGACTCTGAATAAGATTTGGGGTTTGTGGTGGATAATCAGCTGGAACATAAGATCCCAGTGTGACTCTGTGGCCAAAAAAACTAATGTCATTCTGGGATGCATAAACGGGAATCTTGAGTAGGAATAGAGGTTATTTTACTTCTATATTTGGTACAGGTGTGACCACTGCTGGAATACTGTCCAGTTCTGGTGCCTACAATTCAAGAAGGATGTTGATAAATTGGAGAAGGTTCAGAGAAGAGCCATGAGAATGATTAAGAACATAAAAACATAAGAATGGCCATACTGGATCAGACCAAAGGTCCATCTAGCCCAGTATCCTGTCTTCCAACAGTGGCCAATGCAGGTGCCCCAGAGGGAATGAACATTACAGGTAATCGTCAAGTGATCTATTCTTTGTCACCCATTCCCAGCTTCTGGCAAACAGAGGTTAGGAACATCATCTCTGCCCATCCTGGCTAATCTCATTAATGGACCTAGCCTCCATGCATTTATCTAGTTCTTATTTGAACCCTGTTATAGTCTTGGCCTTCACAACATCCTCTGGCGAAAAGTTCCATAGGTTGACTGTGCGTTGTGTGAAAAAATACTTCCTTTTGTTTGTTTTAAACCTGCTGCCTGTTAATTTCATGTGATGACCCCTAGTTCTTGTGTTATGAGAAGGAATAAATTGCACTTCCTTATTTACTTTCTCCACACCAGTCATGATTTTAAAGACTATCGTATCTCCCTCCCCACCCCCCCGGCCGTCTCTTTCCCAAGCTGAAAAGTCCCAGTCTTATCAGTCTTTCGTTGTGTGGAAGCTGTTCCATAACCTTAATCATTTTTGTTGCCCTTTTCTGAATCTTTTCCAATTCCAATATATCTTTTTTGAGATGGGACGCCCACAGCTGCTGGCAGTATTCAAGGATTAAAGGATTAGAAAATATGCCTCATAGTTATAGACTCAAGGAGCTCTATCTATGTTAATAATGAGCTCTTCATTCTAGCTGAGAAAGGTATAACATGATCCAATGGCTGGAAGTTGAAGCCAGAGAAATTCAGACTGGAAATAAGGCATTAATTTTTGACACAGAGGGCAATTAACCACTGGAACAATTTACCAAGGTTCATGGTGGATTCTGCATCACTGACCCATTTTTAAATCAAGATTGGATTTTTTTTAATATATACCCTAGGAATTATATTGAAGAAGTTCTTCTATTGCTTCTGTTATACAGGTCAAACTAGATGATCACAATGGCCCCTTCTGGCCTTGGAATCTGTGACTACTGAAGACGGCACTGAAGGATTTCCAGGTACAGTTTGATCTAAGAAGCCCATCACAGTAAATGCCCCAAGAATTCACTTTTTTTCTACAAGTGTACTTGCACTTTTTAGTTCTAGTACAAATGTAAAGTAGTCTATCAGAGTCCTTCCATGTAATGGAATGAAATAATGTCTGACCTATAAATTTAATATCCAGTGAAGAACATATTCCAGAAGATACTATGAGCAAAGGGATGAACCTACATTCCCTAGGACAGAGAGATGGAATCCTGTCAATTCAGCCTGAGATAATAATCCCAGCTTCTTTTATTCTGAAGTATTAGTGTCCTTCTTCCACCACATATAATAGCAAACCATTTGCACTAGTTTTCTGACTATCTAGCACTGCTCAAGCTGTACCTGTGTTAGAGCAAAATTTGGGTGATTTCCCTATAATTTTCAGAGTAGATGCCGTAGAGGAATAACAACAAAACTTTATATCAGCTGTTTTCTAGTCCTGGCTGGACCTTGGAAGGGAAAGTACTCTATGCAGCATTTGGCAAACAAAAGGGGTACTCATGAGTTTAAGGAGATAATTCCATGACCCTCCCTCCCCCCGCCAAAGAAAATACATCTCCCGAGTACTAAAAGAAGTTGTTTTTAAACTGTATGTGAAGTCTATACAACTGCATATATACTGAGACAGCCCAGATTATTCTGGTACTGTACCGTCATCTGTCTTGCTCAAAAGGGCTGCCCATTCCAATTCATAATTGTAGATTTAGAAGCTCTGTTAAAAAAAGTTAAGTATTATTCAGCTAACTCACTAAAGACTTGGCAATCTCGGAATTTATTGTTGATTATATATACATGCTAATTATCACAGTTTTAATTAAAGTATTATCTGGTGCATGTGAAATGCAATTATGCGCAACCAGTGTAAGTTGTGTAACAGGCTAATATTTGTAGAGAAATGCATTGTCGGCAATGCATCTGCTCATGTAAAATGAAGTGATGTTTGTTTTCAGATGAAAAATCTGTACATGGAACATTACACACTGAGCTGTCACCATCAAGGCAAAACATTCTAACCTAGATTCAAAGCCTAATAAGTAATTTTCAGATTTTTTTCACCCTGGTCATCTTCTACATTGAAGTATTTGATTAGAGCTATAGTTATAGGGATCGGTCTTAAAATCGTCACTGTTTTGCCTTAGCAAGGAGACAACAAAACTGCAGTAATTTTAACTACATACAAAGGCATATGTAAAGATTTTAATAGCAACAACAGGCACATGAACAAAGGAATTTCCACACTGGAACAGACCACTGGTTTATTAATTATTTTTATACAGTACCCTCTATAGTCCAGTTTACTCTCTATGACAATGTCAGATGTACTATACAGAAGAAACTCTAAGCCCCTCTATAACTGTACTTAATCAAGTATACATTACTATACCATTGGGGAGTGATGTAGAATTTTTCTTGAACAATCAATTTATGATCACCTTAAACTAGCCAGGATAAAAATTACAACTGCAAGTGCTGTTCTAATTCATATAAACATATAATCCTTTAAAATATTCTAAGCTATTTGCCTCAATTTTCTATGTCAGTGACTTTGAACTTTCAACTTTTTCTTATATTAGGAGCTTCTGATAAACCATTTCTATTCCACTGATTAATTGACATACATCAATCACTAGGTCTTTCTATTCTGCCACTGTGATTTTTTTCCATATGAGGCTACTAAACCTGCAGGCAGTGTTCAATGTGAGAATATACCATTATTTTATATTATGGAAACAGAATATTGTCCATAGTCTTATCTAGTTGCCTTAGAACAAAAATGTATTTGACTGCTACAATGCCTAAAGCAAGTGTCTTCACTGAGCTGTTCACAATGATATCTAGTTACAACGTCTTATGAGGATACAAATAATCCAGGACTCTAACAAGATGTATGAGTATTTTAAGTTCTTCCTTCTGATGCACATCACTGTGCATCTGAATACTGAATTTTAAATGCCATCATGTTGCATGTTACCTAGTTTCAGGGTGCACCAGCGCAGCAAGTAGCTTAGGCGGGCCAATGGAAAGGGGCTGCACATCCGGCTCTTCAGCGGCAATTCAGCGGTGTGTCCCTCACTCCCTCTTGGAGGGTAAGGCCTGCCGCTGAATTGCCACCGAAGAACGAAGGGGCGCGGTAGAGCTGCCGACGAATGTCGCCGATCGCGGCTTTTCTTTTCTTTTTTCCGCCGCTTAGGGCAGCAAAAACGCTGGAGCTGGCTCTGCCTAGTTTTATCACATGCTCTGGAGTTCCTCATAATCTTCCCAACTCATGATTAACAAATGACATGTCATCAGCAATGTTGGCACTGCAATATTTCCTCTACCTCGAATTCCAAGTTGTTAATAACTGACTCAATTACTAAACTCTGGAGAAACTCACAGTTAGCTTCTCCCCATGCTGCAATTCTCCTGATCTCTTGGTAAGAACCTTAAATAAATCCACTCTGTATAGTTTTCTAGTTGTGGGGTTTGGGGTTTTTTATTTAAGGAAATTTCTTTAAGACTTTCCTTATATTGTACCTTGAGTACCTTCATAAGAAGATAAGGTTTTGAAAAGCAATCTCCAAATTATCTTGTAGGCCCTTCAACAAATAATGTTGAGGACCATGTATCTAAAGAGAATACAGAGGATGAAGCATATCATTCCAAAAGGTCTCTTCAGTGCCTTAACACCTCCCCCTTTCTCTTTGATTAAGCCCTATTTGTGGAGCACTTCAATAATTTCAAAGTTTCATTCAGGGATACAGCATGCTGAGGCTTCTTTGAAGAGGGGGATCTTGAAGCAGGATCTTATCCCAGTGGGGCATCTACTTGACCCAGGGGTTCTTTCATACTGAAAGGCATCAGGAGATTCTTCCTGTCTACTGGACCTTGAAAACTTCTGAGGAAATCCTCAAGCAACTCCTACAACTATGAGCAAACATGATCACCCCAAAATACAACAGGCCATGAGTGACATCTTTTGGGCACACTTAGGTTAGTGCTTAAAAGCACCAGGGAAGGTTAATTCAATACTAGACATTTGCTACAATAAAAAAATGTAAACATCAACCATTAGAAAATTATGTAAAATGCAGTAAAATCTCGGTGAAGAAACAAAAAAATCACAATTAATTTAACCAAATCTTTAGAGGTCAAAGAGAGGTCACCTCACAAGAAAAGCTATTTTTGCCTTTAAAATGATTATAGCAAAATAACAAAAGATGAATTAACCCAACTTGGATTCTTGCTGCCACTATCCCAGTCAGTAACATGTGAAACAAGCATATATTACACCTGTGTCTAAATTTTTCTAAATGTAAACAAATATTCAGAAATAAACATTAACTAGCTCACAATGGGTCTGATCCATTGAAAACCAATGGCAAGACTTCCACTGACTTTAGTAGGCTTTGCATCAGGACCACTATAAACTACTGCTGAACAAAATTTTAGTTTGAGAAACAAAGATGTTTTTATATTGGAATTTAGAAAACACCAACGATGGATATGTTTATTATAATACAAAATGAGTTGACTCATTTTAAACTTAAAACACAGCAAAATGAACTATCATCCACCCAACCTAGTTTGCTATTTTGCAAAAAAATTCCCAGGCTGAGATCTTATAGCTAAAATATTTAATTCCTAAATGCATTGTAATAGTCCTTTCAAATTGCCTTTTAATAATTAAATATTTACCAGAGCCCTGGTAACTTCTGCTGTAATGTTAGGGTTTCTTTTTTATTATGCTATATAAAGATTCAACAAAATTAAGTTAAAATATTTAAATATATATTTAAAAGGCCCAATCTATGGCATTATCACTAGGTATGTATGTGTACAGGGACAGGTTGACTTTATTACATATTTAAACCAAGCTTCCATTTTCAGAATTATCAAGACAGTTTGACTGAAGCTGATGAATGACAGCCACAACTTAACAGAAGTACTAACATAGAGGCACTATCACATAAGTCAATAAAAACAAATGTGTACACAAAAAGTCCAGTAAAAATGAAAAACATTGACATTGCTATGTTCTTTCTATTACAAAAGCTAAATTTAGACAAATCTTTCTTAAAGTAATTGAAGTGAAATGGTAATAAGTTAATAGATGTTGAACTATTTAAATATGAGCAATTATGCATTATATTGTTTTCTAAATCACCTGGGATAGAGTTTACCCCCTAGATGTAACAATTAAGATTATTATTAGGAAAGCATACTACTACAAAGCTAATGAAGAGATTTGAGATGTTTAAACCATAAACTTCACATCTCAAGGAAAACCGCACAATGAAAACAACATAGAAATGGAGATTCTGCTAACATTCTTGTCAAGTAGGCCACAGGATGCAATTTGAAGACAAGAACCTGCAATTAAGTAGGAGCCTAGCATGGTACCAAACATGCTCTTGTACTAATCTGATAAACACCAGTAGAAATTACCTCCTAGTGGAACAAAAAAACCCAGACTGACAGTCTATACATTTCATTTTCCAAGGAAGAAAAAGAAGTTACAAATGTGTAAAGGTAAAAATTCAAATAATTCAGACTTTCAGATGAGGATATTGCTGTTTTCATGTCTACTGCAAGACTGTTCCCACCTTTTGTTATGCAAGTAAATGGAGCAAGGTAAATGAACGTATGCCTGCTCTTTGTAATGCCACTGCCTGAGCTCTTTGGTCTCAGAACATAAACTAAGTTTGGAATCCTTAGTAATAATTTTCAATGTAAAAGCAACAATTGCTGGAATATGAAAGAAGCCAATTAGCCCATTAAGACAATAATGTATCTTTTTTTTTGAAGTTATTACAAGTTTACATAAAAAGACTAGTTTGATAAAGGGACTAATGTTGATGTAATCTACTTAGACTTCTGTAATGCATTTGACTTGATACCAGAAGACGTTTTCATTAAAAAACTGGAATGATACAAAATTAACTTGAGACACATTAAATGGATTAAAAATTGGCGAACTCCCAAGTTTCAAAATGTAATTGTTAACACGGAATCATCATCAAACAGATGTGTTTCTAGTCAGGTTCTGCATAAATCAGTTCTTGGCTTTATAGTATTTAACATGTTTATCAATTACCTGAAATAAAACAAAATCATGACTGGTAAAGTTTGCAAACAACACAAAAATTGGAGAAGGGGTAAATAACAAAGACAGGTCACCGATACTGAGTGATCTGGGCACAAGCAAACAATATACATTTTAATAAGACCAAATGTAAGGTCATACATTCAGGAACAAA
Source organism: Chelonoidis abingdonii (assembly GCF_003597395.2). Lineage (NCBI taxonomy): Eukaryota > Metazoa > Chordata > Testudines > Testudinidae > Chelonoidis > Chelonoidis abingdonii. The sequence goes on from NC_133777.1 coordinate 9,890,770, forward strand.
GCACACAGGTCATACTTACAGGATGGGAGATTCTATCCTGGGAAGCAGTGACTCTGAAAAAGACTTGGGGGTTATTGTGGAAAGTCAGCTTAACATGTGCTCCCAGTGTGATGCAATGGCAAAAGGGCTAATGCAATTCTTGGATGTATAAACAGGAATATCAAGGAGGAACAGGGAGATTATATTACCTCTATATTTGGCACTGGTGCAATTGCTGATGGAATAAATGTGTCCAGTTCTGGTGTGCATTGTAATAAATGGGCCTACAAATTTACCCTGTGAGCTCAAGTGTAAAAAGTGAGTAAAAGGCCCTGCCCCCTGCATATTGGTGCCCCAACACCTCCCTCCCCATAAAAGCCTTGAGGGCCCCTTGCAACCGGAAGAGCCTCGGCCCACCCACCCCAGCCAATCCCCCAGACCCACCGCGCGCCTCCCAGACCCAGTGCTGGGCTGAGCCACCAGCCCCCAGGAGTGCTGGGCCAAGCTGTCGGCCCCCCTGAGCACTAGGCCAGGCGCCAAGCCAGCAGCCTCCCTGAGCCCTGGGCCAGCCCCCTGCCCCCTCCCCCCCCCGCCCGGATGGCCCTCCCCGCCCTCCACCAGAATCGGCCAGGCTGAGAGCCGCTGGCAGCCTCCCCAAGCACCAGCTCCTCCCGGCCCTGAAGGCCCCACCCCCCCACCGAGCTGCCGGCCCCTGCAGCACCCGACTGAGCTCCCTCACTCCGCCGGCTGCTGGATCTCTGTGACGCTCCTCACTCCCCCGTCCTGACCAGGAGGGATGCGCGGAGCAGCAGGGACCTTGGGGGCAGGGGTGGAGTGGAGGAAGCAGTGGGGTTCTCAAGGAAGGGGGAGGCAACTGTGGCCCAGTTGTCTGGCAGTGGGGCAGCAGGAGCACAAGGGAAGGCATAGCCTTCCCTGGCCTATTATACACGATGCCTGTGCTGCCACCTCCATCTCTAGCTGAATACCACCGGGGAGGTGAGACTGTCTCCCCTCATCTCTAACCCCACGTCTCCTTAACCTTCCCCATCTGATTTCTTTTTCTTGTCCTCCTCTTTTTGCTTTCTAATAGGAGTCTAGTTTAGCTGGGCAAGACTGTATATTTGCAACACTGCTGTAAGCCTGTGACTAGTAAGAGGCAACTACAAGCAGTGCCCTAAATAGCCTGATGCAGGTATAAGTTTGTTAGGTCTCAGAATGGCTGATCAGAGCATGTCCTGTGCTTGTTTCTCCAGCAGTAAGAAAGAGAGAGCCAACCTCAGAGATTGCAGTTTTTATCTTTGCTGTTCTTTTCTCTCTTCGTGTGTGTGTGCTTGTCTTGTCTTCTAGGAATCGGGAGCAAACTTTAACAGCAGCAGCAAAGACAGCTCCAGCCCATCTCCACTAACTTCTCTTTTCCCCCGCAAAGATAAATTATTACTGTTTTTAATACCCTTTAAGAAAATGTCAAAACAATGGTTTTTTCCTTCTAAAAACTCCCCCCAGCTAAAGGGAAAAGGAACAAGCGATGTTGCAATAAATAAATAAATAAATAAAAAATAATTTTAAAAAAGCTATAACCATTTTCCTTCTTTTCTTTAATAAAACATTAAAAATGATTTTTAATTGGGAGTTTGCCATGGTACTAAGCAGGCTAAGGTCTCTGTATACCAAATTTTGTTTAAAAACATTTAATATTGGACTGGGTTATATTAACATCTTTGGGCCCCTATATGCCATCTAAATTATTACATGTCCACAATTCAGGTAGGATGTTGATAAATTGGACAGGGTTCAGAGAAATGCCATGAGAATGATTAAGAGATTGGAAAACATGCCCTTTATCGTCAGAATCAAGGAACTTTATCTATTTAGCATAACAAGGAGAAAGTTAAGGAGTGACTTGACCGTAGTCTGTAAGTACATATGTGGGAAACAGAAATTTGATAAGGGGCCCTTCAATTTAGCAGACAAAAGGTACAACAAGATCCAATGGCTAGAAGCTGAAGCTAGACAAAATTCAAACAGGAAATGAGGCTCAAATTTTTAATGACGAGAGTAATTAACCATTGAAACAACTTACCATGAACTGTGATAGATTCTTCATCACTAGCAATTTTTAAATCGAGATTGGATTTTTTTACTAAAATATCTGCTCTACTTCAAACAGGAATTAATTCAGGGAAGTTCTGTTACCAGTGTTATACAGGAGGTAAGACTAGATTATCACAATGGTCCCTTCTGGCTTTATAATCTATGAATCAGGGAACAAATTTGACCCCAATTTCCTCCAGGAGAGCACTGAATTGTGTTTGTATCAAAGAGCAGATTCCTCCTCACTCCTCTTTCCTATTTCCCATCCAAATGAGTGAAAGTTTATCTTTACTATGGCCTCCAGCCTCCCTCTCCATCCTACAAACATCACAGCCCAGACTCTTCTTCAATCTTAGCTATTGGCCATGGTCCAAATGAAGTTGTCAGGTTTTTCTGATAGTCAGACTGCGGTGCTTCAGAAACAGCTAGGGTGGATTTTAGGGAGTAAAACTTTACTGTTTATCTAGAAAAGGCCTGGGGATCAAGAATGCAAAATACTATAAATGAAAAATAAACATTTATGTAAAACTGAGGTTCCACAATGAAAGTCACAAAGGCTCCAATTTAGGAAAGCATCCCTTTTTAGGAAAGACACTTAAGCACGTTCTTAACTGTATGTATATGCTTAAGTTTCACTGAAGTCCAGTTCCCTTTCAAGGTTTGTCTACACTGCATCAGGAGGTGTGACTGCAGAATCTCCAGACTTACCTAAACTAGCAATCTAGTTAGATCATGCAACAGCAGCAGTGAAGGATGGGGCATGGATCAGTCCTGCTCACTAAGGACCCTGGTACATACTTCAGCAGTCACCCCCCATGCTGCTGCAGCTTTATAGCGATTATTACTCTAGGAAGATCAAAGCCTGCTCGGGTATGTCTACATGACAAGCAATCACACCTCGGATATAATTCATAGTCACAATCTGCTTCTCAGGCTGCTCTTAGGGCAGCACAACTACATGAAACTCCTTGCTCAGGGCAGATATTCAAGTGATTATTTAGCCTCATACCCGTAACATTTCGTTTTAAATTTTGTTATAAATACCAGTGCAGGACAGCAGGAAGTGTTTTTAATATCCAGTTAGTCATATTCATAAAGGCATCTACAGATTTTTCTTTGCTTTTGGGATGTGACTTTGGACAAGAAAGTGATTTTCAGCTGTAGGCTGGTATGTATATTTTTGCATGTATATATATGGATAGATGTGTGAAAATAATTGATCTGTGCACATGTGGCTAGAAACATGCACCCCGTGCGAACATGCACCCAATTAGGAGCTGAAAAATCAGACTCTTGTTCTTTCAAATCCACACTTTAATGAGTGTTGCTTGTGAGTGTATTAATGGGAGAATAGATTTCACAGAACAGAAAGATTAAAGAAGGAAGAATTACAGTAAACTACTTAAACCAGATGCCAATTGCCTGAGAAACAGTACGTTTCTAAAGCAAACACAGCTTAGCCGTACAGAAAAATATTTCTCTGGATAACTTTTGGTTCCATCCTCTACCAAGTGCCACTTTCCAGCTACTTTCCTCTCAAATAAAGGTTTACACTGTTCCTCCCTTTTTCCTCACTCCTACTCTATACTATATGCATCTAGTAATTTAATAGCTGGGTATCGCTTCAACCCTTTGTGCTCTACCCCAAAGTTTGGTCTTCTGCTACAACATTTAAGCCTCTCATCCAAAGTCCACTGAAGTCAACCGGAGTCTTTCCACTGACTTTTCACACTTTTTCCAGTACTTTCTCAAATTTTCTTTGAGTGTTGACTAAAGTTACCACTTCATGGTAGAAACAAACTAGCTAGCTACATATGAAAAGTATTTCTGAACAGCAGCATATTTGACCAACATTCTACAAAATGAAGTTTGATTCCCAAATATTTTTGCTTCATAACAATAATTCAAATGGCCTATGAACAGGAGGAGAAAAGTTGGACACATGAGAGGAAACAATGCAGCAAGTAAACTGGTGACTCAGGTAGCAGAACAGCTGTACTAAAAAGAAGATTTTCATAATCCTCTTCTAAACGAGGATTCCATAATGAAATAATGGACAAAATATTCTAATCCTTTATGATGTTTTTACATGAATATACCTTCTTTAGCCTCCATATGAATTAATCTGAATCCATTGTCAGGTTTCCCTTATTCTGAAGAAAATGATGATGAAGAACACTGTACAAATTTTCTTGCAGGTGAAGTAACATGGCTTTTCTCTGATAATGCACAAACATTCCTTTAAAATATCAAAATAGGACTTTGATGAAAGAAAACTTCCAACAGCCAAAATTTTTACTGGTTTGTTGTATTACACACCACACATGAATACACTGAAATAGGGTCAAAAGAAAACAAACTCAGTGGCTTTGAAATGCTGTAAATATACTCCATTGTTTTGCTTGAATAAATTTACTGTGGCATATCAGTCACCTTATATCAGGAATTTTATCAGCAACCTCATGACTATAGGAAAGGCCTCTTACTAGACATGACAAACTCCATATGCTTATGTTATCTTTACATTAGCCTACCTGTGACTGTATGCAGCAGGAACTAAAGCTTTCAGAGTGGATTTGCAAGTGAAAAGCTTGTAAAATTAAGTCATTATTCTGATCTATATCCTTTGGCTTTAGCACAATTTAAGAACGTGTTATCTAATCAATGCAGCTAAGATACTGCTTAACAGCTGAATTAATATAGTTATTTTCTACAAAGTCGAATAATCTTTCCACCATGAGTTACATTGCCATTTAAATTAATTAAAATCCACTCTGTTTGAAAGAAATTGTCTGTATCTCAAAAGGAAGCCCCATCCCAGTAAATATCACAGCTCTGCACTCTCGCACAGCAGGATTATCATCATGACTTTTCACTTGTGGAAGAACGGGAAGACTAATCTATCCACTGAATCAATGTTTTTTCTCCAGTCTAACCAACTGACAATTTTAACCCTAATGACCTAGTAAGAGGAATAAGAAATTGGTCTATTATCTTTGCTTATTCTGAATTAGAGAAGTATTTGTTACAACTGGAGACCATGCTAAGATGTGAAGTTGACATTAGAAAAGAAAAAGACCAAAGGCTAGTCCTATTCAATATATTTGTAAAATACCTCCAAAATAATAAAGTGATGCCGGAATTTACAACAATGCAATAATATCTTCTGCTACCTGCGTTCCCTAGAAACAAATAAAGATGGGAGTGCTGAACAGGCTCAACTGAAACATTAACGCACTGGCAAGAAAAAAACTTAAATTTTAAATATCAGTTTAAAAAAGCAAATGAATGATGGAAATTAAATGACAGATTCTTACCAGCTGCTGAACAATTCATATTTTTGCATAACTATTCTTAATGTTGATCTTTTAAGTTTTTACAATAATGACAAAGCATGTCCACTCACCTGGATTTCTATTACAGTGATGTCAATTCTATTGAATTGTGGTAGTGATCCCTGTATTCCTAATGGGCCTAGTTCTCATTTACATGAACACCCGTTTACACCATTCTGGAAATATAAAGGGATCTGAAAGGGTGTGTAACTTTAAAGTATGCTTACTTTAAGTCCACTTTACACTGAGAAAGCAGTGGATGGCCCTTAGTGTAAATGAGAAGCAGTTCCAATAGGTCTTTGAGCCAATGGTTTTCTTCAATGATGTTACAGTGAAAAAATAAGTGCCAACTTTTCTCTGAGGCGGTGATAAGAAGTTTCAGCATGGACTATCCACCTATGCTCTCTCCAGTTCGTGCACTGAGGGTATGTCTAAACCACAATTAGATACCTGTGGCTGGCCCATGCCAGGGACTCAGGCTCGTGGGGCTTGGGCTAAGGGGCTATTTAAATGCGGTGTAAAAGTTTGGGCTTGGACTGGAGCCTGGGCTCTAGGAATCTGTGAGGTGAGAGGGTCCCAGAGCATGGGCTGCAGCCTAAGCCAAACATCTACACCATAATTAAATAGCCCTCTAGCCCAAGCCCTGCAAGCCCAAGTCAGCTGCCACCGGGAAGTCACAGGCTTTTAACTGCAGTGTAGACATGCCCTGAATGTTTCATCCGCCTGCATAAAGTGTAATGTTTTCACACTGGGAAATATTGTAGCTGATTGACAAGTTGATTGATTTAGCTAGAGGGGTGAAAACCCCTTCTGTGGACACTCAGGATATAAAGTGATTTGTATTGATTTAGGAATATAAGGCACTCAAACCAATTTAAGAGCATCTACACAAAATCTAACCAGATCAGTTTCTAAGCCGATTCAGTTAAATTGCTACAACTTGTGTGTATATAAGGCCTTATTTAAAACTGGAGGGCTGCTGCTCAGAAAACTTTTCCCCCAAGGCAATTAGTTCAGTCCCCATAAGGGAGGCATTACACATTTGTCACAGTTAGAGGGCTAGTTGCATCTCTGACACCTTCTCTAGCCTCTGATCGCACACACACACACCTCATCCCCACCCCCCAAGTTTCAGATTTTATGCCTTCACATCACTCAAGGTGGAATCCTGTGATTCTCCCACTCTTAGACTGGTACCCTGCGTATCTATTGCACTTATCCCAAAATGTCTGACTAGGTTCGACACCTGCAGTTCTTCCTGTCAGGAGCTTGTGACCAGTGGTTAACACAGGGATGCAAAACAGCCTTCTTAAATCAAAGTACCGTTTAATCTTAACAGTTGGAAACAGCATACGATACAAGATATAGGATTTTAAAATAATCAGCCAGCCTGATGCATATCTATCTTACTTAAAGCTCTCCCACCCTGTGATAGAAGGCCTAAGAAAGCTTTGCTTCTTCAGACATGCAAACAGGTATCTGCTTGTGTCAATCTGTTCCCTGCAAACAGCTCCCAAACAAATGGCTGACTTCTGGACAGAGACTTTTCAGCTGCCTGTAGCTCTTTTGATCGGTTTGTTCCCAGCACTGGCAAAACAAGCTTTGTAACTTGGCTGGTGTCAATGAAATGTTTACCAGGAGGTATTTCATCTGGAACTACTGTTTCTGTTTCCAGTTTGTCTCCCCAACAACCTGCTATTAAACTAAACCAACACATGTATATATACATTAAACATTCCAATATAGTCATATAGTATAGAATATATACAATATATAGAGAATATAGGCCTATAGTAACGACCCCAATTAGCAGGCCATATAGTCATAAGTTATTACAGAGCTGCTCCACATCCTTTGCCACATTAATTCCAACTGACTTTCAAAAGAATACTAGCTTTCATGTTTAAAAAGTGTATAAATGGACTGCAGTAAAATATTAGCCAAGATGGTCAGGGACACAACCTCATTCTCCAGGTGTCCCTAAACCTCCATCTGCCAGAAGGTGGGACAGGATGACAGAGGATGGAACACTTGAAATTGCCTGGTTCTATTCATCTCTCTAAAACATCTGGCACTGGCCACTGTTAGAGACACTGGGTTAGATGGACCATTGTTCTGACCCAGTATGGCTAATCCTGTGATCTTATAACACAGTATGACTCTACAAATTAAAAGTCAAATTCAAAAGCCTTTTCTCCCTACTGAGAACTCTTAGCACTCAGCAGCCATCCTGAAATCAGAAAATCTTTCTCACCACAAGCTGTCAGCTACTGGATCCTTTAGAAATTCTCATTTTCCAAAAACTTTGATAACCCAGTAATTCTCTATTAAATTTGACAAGGAGCCAGGGACAAAAAAAAAAAAAAATTAAAATGCTCCAGCTGACCACATAAAGCTTTAAATAAATGCATGAGTGTAATGATAGACATTGGCATTTTAAATGTCTTAGGTAAGGGATAAACTAATACACCTTGAGATAATGCTTAGCTAATCACGGTGCAACAACCTTGTCATGAGTGGATGAACTGCTAATTAGACCAAAGGAAATAAAACTGCCAGTAGGATAAAAAGATAAAGAGAAATAATCAGTGATTACACTTTTATTGTCAAGGAAAATAGCATCAAGCAGAGCTCAATATAAAATGCAGCCTTATAAGTAAATACCAGCATTCATTAAATTAGTGCATTCAAGTAAATACAATCCAGAGACAAACACTTACTTCTCTGAAGCATACCATGAAAATGAATGGAAGGAGGAGAAAGCAGCCATTCTCCCTTACCACTGCCTGCTGCTGTACAACAACCATTAAGATCACACGAATTATTTTGTTGATTTATTTAAGAATTTCAGAGCCAATCTTGAAATAGCCATTTATCTCAGACTTGAGATGAGCTAGACTACTTCATTTTCTTTAAACCTTAATTAGTCTGCTTAAAATGTAAAGTGTTATCAAATGGAATTAGTCAGATTTCACATCTTTAATTTTTTGAACTTCACATCGACTTACATTCTGCTGCTTGGACTAATCTTGTGGCCATCTCTAAACCAAGTCACTTGTGGTCTGGGATAGCTGATGATGTACAGGAATTCTAGAACTGCAGCTTGTCCTTGTGACACTGTTTTTCTCTGGTCTGTGTCCATGAAATTTCCCATGTCTGAAGAGAAAAGTTATATTCAAAGTTCTGGAAGTTTCTTCTTTTTTTTTTTAAAGGCATCAGAGAAAAAGTTATATTTTACAACAGAGTCAATGGCATTGCCATAACTAAGCAAAAAGATATGACTATAGCGTTGATTAATGCAGATTTCAGGTGCGTGATGAGGCACAAAACAAAACAGAGTACCTCCAGAGGACACAAGCACTGCTGCACGATTTAACGTGCCCTATTGTAATAACTGACTTTTTTTTAAAACCAGAAAGTATCATTTTTAATGTACAAATTATTTTGGAATATATTCTTACACTGGATAGAATAGTTTGTAATATACGTGCAAAAGTAGTGTGAATGTTTTATGAAGTCTTTAGCACAGTTTTCTTGCTCCTAAGTCTTTCTGGTCATGATATTCCTTCAGTCTATTGTTACACCCACAGGCATAGCTGTATCATGGTCTAGTCACACCAGTAGGCACTCAGATTCACACTGATGGACTATTGTGTGACCATTTGATATAACTGCAGGATCAAGGCCATGGTTATCTGCAATATTTCATTAGCTGTGGGTTCTTTATTAGCTGTGGTCTCCTTCCATGACCAAACACTCCATCTATATATTTGACATTTTTTAAAAAATGCAAACTTCTACTATGGGTCCTCCCACAAGTGCACTCATGTTGCTTATAGTTTTATGGGCAAGGACCAGGGCGTGGGGAGTCCATTAAAAACACTCTGCATTTTTTCTTCCTGCTTTTGTTTTGTCTTTTGAGCTTTCTCTTTGAGCTGCAAGTATCTACTCTTCTGCCATCTGAAAAACTGTATACATTTTATTTTTCTTAAAATTACCAAATTGGTGTACAGAAATAACTGTTTTGGTTTCCCCACTGAATTCCCATCTCCCAAAGGCCAAGGGGTTGGTATTCAAGTTCTCAAGAGCAGAAAGGGATGCAGGGAGGGCAGAAGAGCATGAACCTGCAGCCCTGTCTAAGGAGGGAAGTAAGAGACTAAAGACAAACAAAGGCAGAAAGAAAAAAACATAGTATTTTTAAAAGGGTTCTAATCATCTTTGTGATTTTCAAGCTACTTATTCAGATATAATCAGCACTGTTGCTCCATGTATTTTTGTTTATAATTAATCAGATGGCCTACTTGAAAAGAAGTTTTGAACCACATAGGTAATTCTAATTAATTTCACCATCATGTGACTAGTCTAGCCTTCAGAATTCAGGCATCTTAAGCCCAAAAAGAACTGGTCAGCATTTTTTTTATAAACAGCTTTTTCCATTCATTTATGTCTCAACTAATTTTTCTGAGCAAGAATTGAAAAAAAATTGGAGGACTTATACACTGTAAAAGTGACAACAGTAAAACACTACAAAGTTTGAGGTGCTTCCTTGAATGCACATTGCTTAAAACAATTTAGATTTGAAAATTAAAGTTTTGCAAAAGATAGCAGCAGTCACTACTAGGTACAGAAATCCGGTCCCTTGGGTATTTAACACATTTTTTAAAAACTTCTTACAGATTAAAATAACTAAAAATATCATAGAACAGATCTAAACCTTGGGTGCTGAGTTTCCAGATTTGTGTTGATTTACAGTAATTCAGGCTCTTGTTACCAAAACTGGCTTTTGGTATTGAATATTATTAAACATAATGGTGACAGATTAATACTACAATAGAATTCAATTTTAATGATCGTATTTTACAGAGATAATTCAACAATGGATCAAAGTGATTTTTCAAAAGCTATTTTATACTGTAGCTGATATATTTGTCCCTCATGTATACTAATCAGGGGACATTCAGTTGTGAAGACCAAATGAGAAATAATTTCTGTAATTTTTACTATTTGTTTTCAAAGGTAGAAAAGATTTTCACACCTTTCTTGAGTACCATTTGATTATAGGGGGGTAGAACATCACATCTTGTGAGATTGCTATTAGACACAATTCTAACCAGACTAAAATGAGCAGGACTCATTCTGTCCTTCTGAGATGGAAGTTGTGCTTCAAAGGATATGTCTGATTCGAGAATTCACTGTTTTTTGTGAAATTGCATTTATTGATCATTTGGGTATAACCATCAGAATAGAGACGCTCAAATTTATCCTTACAATACAATTTCAGTTGTGCTATTATAGTGCATGCTTTATCTCCTCTACTCCTGTCTTCTCTCTTTTTTTTTTATTGGAAAACAATTTGATACTACTTTTATGTTCTGAAAAATCACTATGCCACTGCAGCATGCTCTTGGGAAATCCCAATTCCATGCTCAGTCCATGAGTCATAATCTCAATTTTGCTATTGACTTGCTGTGTGACCTTGGGCAAGTCGCTTAAACCTTCTGTGTCAATCTCCCTCTGATGTTTTAAGGGATAAATTAATTGAACTTTGTAAAACATTGTATAAGTGCAATGTATTATTCTCATTACCACTTTTCATTTTAAAGTACAGGAAAGAAAATCCTATGCATTTTCCCTTATGACACAGTTATTCAGTCTAATCACTTACTTGAAAATGGTTATGACTAATAAAGAATTCAACTCATCTACTTAATCTTACTTCCATTTATCAAGCATTATCCATTTTATTATTGCTGTTCTTCCTGTTATGTACCCAGAAGAACAGCATCAGCCAGCTAACATGTAGTGTTACAAACAAATGGTACTTTACTTATAGATTTTCAAATATTTACTTCAGAAGAATGCTGTTGTTTTGGTGCAAGAAGGAGGAGTGGAAGTAAGAAGCTGAACTTAAGTCCAAAGCTGGCATATGTTCAAACATACTTTTTAAAGAGTAATGGATTGATCACAGTTTAATTCTTTAAAAATACTTTCAAACAAGTTATTTGATTTATATTTTCTAGATGTTAATGCAAGAAACAAAAGCAAAAGTAGACGGAATTATGACATCTTTCATATCTTACAGGTCAAGTCAGGTAACTCAGCACCAATGATTGAGAAAATCAACTAACATTTCCAAGTGAAAGTCAAAAATCAAATCAGATGTCAAGTTTGACAGCCTTTGTATTCTGAACTACAGTCTATAGATATGAACATCCTACAAGATTTGGTTCACAATCATGTTCAGAAACAGAACCTCAGAGTTTGGTTAGTGAGGTACTGACTGTGAATAAACCTATTAATTTTCTATTGCAAGAGTGATTACCTGGAACCTCCAAGGCAACATCCCACCTCTCTCTTCCTCGGGTAGTCTATACCTGTCTTCCTAACAGCCCCTGCCTCCTTCATGCTCTAGGGCCTCTATCATTGGTGTCTTTGGGCAAAGGCATGGTGTTCTCCTATTATCCTCCTGCTGTCTCCGTTGTCTCCCTCCCAAGAGTCTTTGAAGGGATGTAGGAGCAGAGTGTGACAACTGGCTGCTCTTTCCATTTTCTGTTGTTGGAGACCAGGAAGAGAGGACTGGCAGGTAGGGCCACTGTTTCCCAACTAAAAGAATCGTGTTGGGGCTACAGATTTGTCTGACATCCTTTCCCCCACAAATAGCAGCAGATGGAAATCCTCCATCTTCTGATGCAGCTGGACCTATGCTAGACCCAGAGGCAGGTAGGACTCCACTCAGCTTGGCATGTTAGCTAGGGAATTATATAGGGTTCCTTCTTCTCCTGCAAGGCCCTTACAGTACCACCAAACTTTTATGAATTCTTAGGAGGCGTTTCTCCGTACTCCTTTGAGAAGAGAGTGTTTAAACTGAACTAAATTGGGACACATCTTTCTTCCCTATTTCCCTCCAGAAGCAAGGCATTCCAAGTAGGAGCTGTTGCGAATATTGGAGGACACAGAAAGCAAGAACAATCAGTGCTTGCCTGCCCTTTATATTAGCTACATGACAAATCAGGTTCAAAGCTCCTTTTTGTGCATTTTGATTCATTTGAGAAGGCAATCTGTCCCTCTCTCTCAGAGAGCAGCGTCTTTGCTGACCATAATCACCAAGGTATCACCATGTCTCACAATCCTTATGGATTTCCACTAAATTCTTGTTCCTTGCTTGGTGGTCAAAGTTTCTTTCTTTACTTCCAACACACTAAAAACTCATCTACAAGTGATTTTAAACTGTCGACTCCCTCCATTATTCTTCCATGTTTGTGCCATTTTAGTTTTTTGAGGATTCATTTCTCCATAGTTTAGCCCCCAAATATTGTCTCCCCTTTGAAACCACTTTTTCAGATCCCTCTTTTTCCTTTCCCAGAAGGACCTGGCCTTACCTGGTCTGATTATGTCTACTGCAGTTGTGTGTGAAGGGGAAGTCAGTTCTACTTATCGGTTGTGCAAAAAGACCCATGGGGTTTGGAAGATAAAACATAGCAAGCTTCTAATCCAGTCTTGGTTTGAGTGATTCAATACTTGCTACAAATATTTCACATTGTGACAGTTCGAACTTTGCTACCAGATGGCAACCACTGTCAATGTGAAAATTCTTGCAATATAATACTTTTTAAACATATGACTTATCTCGAGACATACCTAGAATAAACTGACAAACATTATTGCTATATTGTTCTTCCTGCACACAAGAATTTAATTGGTTTGTTAATAAGTTACAGGATAACACATACATGCCACTTGAACTTCAGATTTCCTTTGCAAGAGTGCCCCCATCCTGTTCCGCACCACACACTGATAAAACCCAGCATGGGACCTTTGCAAGGTTGGGATGATGTATCTGTGAGACACAAAGAGAAAGGCAGAGTTATAACATATCCTCTGTTATGGATGAAAAAGTTACTATTTCCAAAAATAGGTCATGCATTAAGAAGAGTGTCCTATCCACTCTTAAATTTTGTGATGAGTTTCTGCATCCTATTCTAACATTTGACATTGCCTCATGCACATCTTGCACCTCTTTCCCATGAGCAAAAATGGATAAATGACTTGCACTCTCTCAAATTATCAACGATCCCATGATACATCCTGGACTATATCCAAGAATGAAATATTTGAATTGTATGGCAAACTTTCAGTCTTATGATCCATTTATGATAGGACTAACTAGACTCAACATTTTGCCGAGTAGTATTGATTTGAGTTTTTCCCTCAACTCAATTTACCTTCATCCATAAGGCAAGAAAAGTCTAATACTTTTCCCAGAGATGCTATAATAAAGCAGAAATCTAAATAATGGCATTGGAAAAGCTTTCCAATGACATTAAAATTCAGGTATGGAAACATCTTTTACTATACTATGTGACCAACTTAACTCATAAGAGTACTGGAGCAGACAAGGTGCATTATATATTGTATTTGTTCTGCTCCTTGGCACACTTTAAAAGTCACTTAGTCTACTAATTGTTCATCTTCTTCATTCAACTATATCCGACTAGTCAACCTGAAAATGAGCTGATAGGCACAATTTTAATATGAATAAAACATCTGAGTAATATAGATAATCCTGCATTAAACAAATATTAATCAAAGTACATATTCCCTCTGGTCACCTCTGGAGATCTTATGGCAGGATTAATGAAACACTTTATGAAAAGATAAGGAAAAATAATACTGCTGAATTTTAATCTTTAAAATGTTATTCCATTAAAGGAAAAGGTGTTCATTTTCTCTCTCTCTCACACACACACACACAAAATCCATGACAAGTATCAGATGCAATGAAAATGAGGGAGATGGGGAAAGTCATTTTTTAAAATAAATATAGAACTGAGTCACCAGCTATGATTACTGTATCATAATTACTACTAAATACACATTTCTTTCTAGGTAAGGTAGCCCACAATCAATAAATTAAAATCAACAAGTTTCAGTGATCAAATGGGACTAATTTTTTTTCTCTTTTGCTAAGCAGAAGACTAAAGCTGAACGCTATAAACCACAAAAAATAGAGTCTGACTTAATTGGACTTTGACAAGTCATTTTTATTGTTATTTTTCTTCATGGTTTATAGCTCTTACAAGCTAAAATTTATTTTACTTTTTCTAAAATATTTTGTAATTTTCTGTTTGACCAATATTGATTTGTTCCCCTTGTGTTTTAAATGGAGTCAAAATTAAAACACCCATTTTTCCTGTCTTCATCTGCACCAGGCCAGGACTGCAGAGCTAGTTTTCCTGCCAGTAGAACAGATTGAGTGGATTATAAGTGTGCTGCTTTGATGTCCTTTTCTCAGATTTATTTGTGTATCAGAATGAAAACACTTCTAGTGTGATTGTTGGCCGGAAGAAAGAAAACTCTTTAAAGGTTACAAAGAAGAAATCCTCTAAACCCACCTAAGCGGTAGCTTCTAACTCTGGATCTACTGTCTCACCATTTGTCAAGCAGGGCAAGTAGAGACACACTTTCTGGAACAAACCTACCATGAAATCTTTGCAGTATATGGTCTAAAATTATGCAGATATATGCTCACACTTGAAGCAAGTATACCATGGCAGGGAATTGTTACACAACTTATAACTCAATGCAGCAGACTCAAGCCATTGGTCTTATTCCTTTCCAACCCCATTCACCTACCAAATACCCAGCACAGGAATGGAACTCCTAAATGCAACTGGATGTACAAGAGCGAGTTAGTTTCCCACACTTTGGGGGGACCATCCTGTTACTCTCTAGTGCAGGGGTTCTCAAACTGGGGGTCGGGACCCCTCAGGGGGTCACAAGGTCATTACATGGGGGGTCGCGACTGTCAACCTCCACCCCAAACCCCGCTTGCCTCCAGCATTTATAATGGTGTTAAATATATTAAATGGTATGTTTAACTTATTGAGGGGTTGCACTCAGAGGTTTGCGATGCAAAAGGGGTTGCCAGTAAAAAAGTTTGAGACCCATTGCTCTAGCGGATTATGAGTACATTTTAAAAGTGTCTTAGAAACCTACTAAATCTTTTCTTTTAAAAAAGGAGGAGCTATCTCAGTTCCTCTAACATCCAATTTTCAAACAGGTCCAAAATTTTAGCTCTAGGCTCTTCAATTTAAGGGTAAAGCCTATTTAGGTCTGAATACTAGTGACACAGTAGAATTTTTGGAAACATTCTCAATCCATCTCTAATGTCACACACTCAGCTGACTTCCAAGTGATCTACTGCAAACCATCTATCCACCTCTCTGCTGGCTGTCCTCTATTACAATGACCCATCACCATGCTTTCCTCAAGGTTATTTCCATTTCTATGCCTGATGTGACCAAAGTACATAAGTTTGCATTTGTTGATTTCCAACAACATTTCTCTCTAATAATACTTCTAACAAGCATTTGTTTGCTTTTTCTGTCCAAAAGAGATGCAAGAGTCCTCACCAGCACCGCATCTCAATGACTTCAATTTTCTTCTTGTTAGAAGCATTAGTTTCCCAGGAACCACATCAATAAGTCACTATGGAAAAAACTAAGCTTTTCATTAGTCGAACCCCCATAAATTTCAAGATGTCATGGTTTTTCTACATTTTTGTAAGAGAGGCAATGGCTGAGCAACCTATCTATAGTCTTCAGATTTCTTTGGAGCAGCGTCCTTGGTTGGATATGTATGATCCCTCATAATTAAATTAATTTACTACCTCCACACTTGACCGTTAATTGTGATGTCCACCTGCATCCTGTGGTTATTGATCATGTCAGTGTAAATGCATTTTGTTGATGTTATATTCAGGGAAAGTCCATTTCTCTCTCTTTCCCATTTCAGGTTCTGGTCAGTAGCTCTAAAGGTGGATGCTGCTATTTCAACAACAGAATCTACACCATCAAGTCCTCATGAAGGGATGGAAGGGTGGCTTTGTGATTTAGGCAGGTTTTCAGTTTCAGAAGCGTCCACAGTCTTAAAATGGCAAATTTTCCCCTTGAATTCAGATACCATCCATTTGACATCACAACTATACCATAACTATTGTTAGTTATTTCATTGCATCCATAAATATGTATTTGCTACCTCATTTTCCCCACCCCAGTCTGCTTGTTTATCTCATCCACCTGCTAGGTCTTGTCTTTTAGGACTGTAAACTCTTTGGAGCAGTGATTGTCATTCATTATATGTTTATACAATGCCTGGTTGTGGCTTTTAGATGCTATCACAATATAAGTGTTAGATAATAAAATAATAATAAATACTCCCATATGCTGCAAAGGAAGAAAAAAGAGAGACACTTCCCTATCCCAAAATTATTACAGTCAGGATGATGGATCAGACAAGTGAGGCTGTAACATACATTGGGAAGGAGAGATTAAGAAGGAGATGATTAGAGAGCCAATTCCACAGTCTTTGGGTTTAGGTATACATAGTGTGACAAAGTTCCTCCTCTATCCTGGTGGGTCCTGCGCTTATTGGCAGATTTGCTCACCTCAGTGATCTTCCCCACAGTCTGGATCAACTCCTCCTTTGTCTGATCAGGAGTTGGAAGGTTTGGGAGGAACCCGGGCCCGCTCTCTACTCCGGGTTCCAGCCCAGGGCCCTGTGGATTGCAGCTGTCTATAGTGCCTCCTGTAACAGCTGCATGACAGCTACAACTCCCTGAGATACTTCCCCATAGCCTCCTCCAAACACCTTCTTTATCCTCACCACAGGACCTTCCTCCTGGTGTCTGATAACGCTTGTACTCCTTAGTCCTCCAGCAGCACACCCTCTCACTCTCAGCTCCTTGTGCCTCTTGCTCCCAGCTCCTCACACGCACTTCCTCTCCTCTGGCTCCTCCAAACCTGACTGGAGTGAGCTCCTTTTTAAACCCAGGTGCCCTGATTAGCCTGCCTTGATTGGCTGCAGGTGATCTAATCAGCCTATCTGCCTTAATTGGTTCTAGCAGGTTCCTCATTACTCTAGTGTAGCCCCTGCTCTGGTCACTCAGGGAACAGAAAGCTACGGATCCAGTGACCAGTATATTTGCCCTCTACCAGACTCCTGTAACTCACTGGTCTAGGTCTGTCACAATAGGTAATGTGGGTTCAACATATTTTTGTTAGTTTGTGTTTTGAGTGTAAACATGGGTCTTTTTTCTAGATAATTCTCCAATAATATGCTTTTAGAAGTGATCTGAATGAGGCAATAGGCTCCAAAATATTTTGGAACGGTGATTCATGAGCAAGTGGCAGCATGAAAGAAGGCAAAAAGCCTTTTATGGAAGCAGATGAAACAGGAATCCAGGTTGGTGTAACTGGGGGATTGGCTGCATGTCTGGAGGTCAAGGGGAAGAATGCTAAACAGACAGGGAAAGAGTTCTTGACAGGAACTTTATGATGTATAACCTTAAAAGCAAGGACAAGATTTCTGAACTTCATTCACAGTGCCATGGGGAGCGAGTGATGTGACTCTTGATCACATAGACTAGTGCTTATGCCTGCCAACTTTTATTGCTCAGATCTTGGTTTACAAAAATGACTAACCAGACTCCCTATGAAAGGCATCTGCTATTCAGGATTGGAAAGACTCTTAATCTCAGGAATATTTTTCTTCTACAACCTTCTGAAAGAAACATCATAAGAACAGAACTTATTAAGTCTCAGACAAAGAGAATATGAATTCAAGTTTTGTTATAATCAGTTCCAAACCTCAGTGGTAACAGATGTAGGAGAGAAGTCATTCTTCCTATACTTCCCTAAGTACTCCTGAATATCTGTGGATCCATGAATCCAAGCTGGCCCCTGGAGGCAATCTCCAAATTTAGCAGGCATTATCTTTTATGCAGTGGTCATTTGCTCAGAGTCATTTTCCTTATTGCCATGTCAAGACCTCATTACAGAATGCCCTCTCAAACAGAGCTGAAATATGGACAGCAATGCCCCAGCCATAAAGATTTTTCTAGCATTAAATATATGTTTGGTGCCCTGTGAAGAAAGAGATAAATGTGTGTAATTCAATCTTCCTCATTTCCAAGAAAGCTTGAGAGGACTCCAGGTAGTTCTGGTACCTAACGAAAGTCTACTTCATGAAAACGCCTAGAAGATAATAAGGTGATAAGTAACAGTCAGCACAGATTTGTCAAGAACAAATCATGTCAAAGCAACCTAATAGCTTTCTTTGACAGGGTAACAAGCCTTGTAGATAGGGAGGAAGTGGTAGATGTGGTATATCTTGATTTTAGGAAGGCTTTAGATACTGTCTCTCATGACCTTCTCAAAAACAAACTAGGGAAATACAACCTAGATGGAGCTACCATAAAGTGAGTGCATAACTGGTTGCAAGACCGTTCCCAGAGAGTAATTATCAGTGGTTCACAGTCAAGCTGGAAGGCTATATTGAGTGGGGTCCCTCAGGGATCAGTTCTGGGTCTGTTTTTGTTCAATATCTTGATCAATTATTTAGATAATGACATAGAGAGTACACTTATAAAGTTTGTGGACAATACCAAGCTGAGAGGGATAGCAAGTGCTTTGGGGGGTAGGATGAAAATTCAAAATGATCTGGACAAACTGGAGAAAATAGGATGAAATTCAGTTAGGACAAATGCAAAGTACTCCATTTAGAAAGGAACAATAAGCTGCACACATACAAAATGAGAAATGACTGACTAGCAAGGAATACGGTGGGAAAGGATCTGCAGGCCATAGTGGATCACAAGTTAAATATGAGTCAACAGTGTAACACTGTTGCAACAAAGCAAACCTGAGTCTGGGATGTATCAGCAGGAATGCTGTAAGCGAGACACGAGAAGCAATTCTTCTGTTTTACTCCACGCTGATTAGGCCTCAACTAGTGTATTGTGTCCAGTTCTGGGCACCACATTTCAAGAAAGATGTGGACAAATCAGAAGAAGTCCAGAAAACAGTAATAAAAATGACTAGAAGTCTAGAAAATATGACCTATGAGGGAAGATTGAAAAAAAAAAGGGTTTGTTTAGTCTGGAGAAGAAAAGACTGAGAGGGGGCGTGAGAACAGTTTTCAAGTACACAGAGGGTGGTTACAAGGAGAAGGTGAGAAAAAAATATTCTCCTTAACCTCTGAGGAAAGGAAAAGAAGGAATGGGCTTAAACTGCACCAAGGGCAGTTTACATTGGACATTAGAAAAAACTTCCTGACAAGGTGGTTAAACACTAAAATAAATTGCTTAGGGAGGTTGAGGAATCTCCATAATTGGAAATTTTAAAGAGCAAGCTAGACAAACACCTGTCAGGATGGTCTAAATAATACTTAGTCCTGCCATGAGTACACCACACTGAACTAGATGACCTCTCGAGGTTCCCTCCAGTCCTACAATTCTATGATTCTATTAAATCATAAGTTTTAAAACAGATGCTTAGTTGTCCAATCTTGACAGTTTGCAGTCTCAGTGGATTTGGAGGAAGTCTAAAAACATGTTCCAACCTGACCCATTCACCTTCATTTTCTGAGGTTTGGAGTGGATAAAGAATACTACCAATACAAAATATGCCATTTGTTTTATCTCTGGCACCAAGAAACTAATGGCATTACCAGTAAATCAAAAATATTCACATCCATACACATGCAAATGCCATACCACTGTCTAGATAACTTGACATTTCTGAGACCAGCAAGTACCTTATGACCGGTGAGAAAAAAAAATCTGTTGATGCTTGAGCATCGACAAGACTCCATTTTAATCTCTAATTGACACCCTTAATCAATAAAACATGATGGAGAAACTGAAATCAAGGTGATTTCAATCAGTTTGAAGTTTGTCTAATTTGAAAATTGTTGCATATTTATAGGGAACTAAATTATAAACACTGCTTTCAAATGCCACTTCTGCTAGGGAATCATATTTGAATTTTCCGAAACTGCTAAAGGAAATAAATATTATATTGAAAATTAAGTCCCTGATTGTGTAAACACTTAAACAGGAATGTAACTTTACTCATGATTATTCCGATTGACTTACATGAGATAATTCATGGTCTTCAAATATGAACATATGGGATTGTAGAATTATGAGGCTAAAATGGCATCTTTATTAAAAACTTCCCTCTTAGAGGTATAGAATCTCTGTAATTTCAAAACAAAATTGCTTCAGCGTTAACAGTGAAAAGTTATTTAGACTTCTAATTGCTTCAGCATTAACAGTGAAAAGTTATTTAGACTTCCAATATATTAATGAGGTTACATATATTTAAAAAAAATTTACACACACACACACACAACAGGCCTTTTTTTAGGGCTGTCAATAAATCGCAGTTAACTCACGTGATTAATTCAAAAAAATTAATCACGATTAATTGCATGGTTAAACAATAGAATGCAAATTGAAATTTATTAAATATTTTGGATGCTTTTCTATATTTTCAAATATGTTGATTTCTATTACAACACAGAACACAAAGTGTACAGTGTTCACTTTATATTATTATTTTGATTACAAATATTTGCACTGTAAAAATGATAAACAATTCACCTCATAAAAGTACTGTAGTATAATCTTTTTATTGTGAAAGTGTAACTTACAAATATTGATTTTCTTTGTTACATAACTGCACTCAGAAACAAAACAAAGTAAAACTTTAGTGCTTATAAGTCCACTCACTGCTACTTCTTGTTCAGCCAATCGCTAAGAAAAAAAGTTTGTTTATAAATACAGGAGATAATGCTGCTCGCTTCTTGTTCACAATGTCATCTGAAAGTGAGAACAGGCATTCACATGGCACTTTTGTAGCCGGCATTGCAAGGTATTTACGTGCCATATATACTAAACATTTGTATGCCCCTTCATGTTTTGGCCACCATTCCAGAGGACATACTTCCATGTTGATGATGCTCGTTAAAAAAATAATGTGTTAATTACATTTGTGACTGAACTCCTTGCAGGTGAATTGTATGTCTTCTGTTCTGTTTTACCCACATTCTGCCATATATTTCATGTTACAGCAGTCTAGGATGACGACCCACCACGTTCGTTTTAAGAACACTTTCACTGCAGATTTACAAAACACAAAGAAGGTACCAGTGTGAGATTTCTAAAAATATCTACAACGCTCTACCCAAGGTTTAAAAATCTGAAGTGTCATCCAAATTTGAGAGGGACGAGCTGTGGAGCATGCTTTCAGAAGATTTAAAGAGCAACACTCAGATGCGGAAACTACAGAACCCAAACCACCAAAAAAGAAAATCAACCTTGTGCTGGTGGCATCTGAATCAGATGATGAAAATGAACATGCATCGGTCAGCTCTGCTTTAGATTGTTATCGAGCAGAACCTGTCATCAGCATGGATGCATGTCGTATGGAATGGTGGTTGAAGCATGAAGGGATATATGAATCTTTAGCGCATCTGGGACGTAAATATCTTGCGATCCCAGCTACAACAGTGCCATGAGAACATCTGTTCTCACTTTCAGGTGACATTGTAAACAAAAAGTGGTCAGCAAATTGTAACCAAACTTGTTTGTCTGAGCAATTGACTGAAGTAGGACTGAGTGGACTTGTAGGCTCTAAAGTTTTACATTGCTTTATTTTTGAATGCAGTTATTTTTCTGTACATAATTCAACATTTGTAAGTTCAACTTTCATGATAAAGAGATTGTACTACCATACTTGCATTAGGTAAATTGAAAAATACTATTTCTTTTGGTTTTTTATAGTGCAAATATTTGTGATCAAAATAAATATAAAGTGGAGTACTGTACACTTTGTATTTTGTGTTATAACTGAAACAAACATATTTGAAAAAGTAGAAAACATCCAAAAATATTTAAATAAATGGTATTCTATTATTAACAGCATGATTAATCGCAATTAATTTTTTTAATTGCTTGACAGCCCCACAAGACACTTAAAGTAAGGCTCTTTAGCCCATATTTAGGCACCTGAGAGTGGGTTTTTGAGAAGCACTGAAGTGACATAGGAGCACAAGTCCCATTGCCTTCAAACTGCAAATGCTGATAGAGGTGCATATACAGGTTGAATCTCTTCACGTTTCTTGACTTCTGAAAGTTCAATATATCAGAAGATCATGTAGGCTGAAAATATAGCATGGGATATTTGCTTACCAATTTTGGGTTTGAGTTTATGTGGTTCTCACAGAAAGGATACAAATAAAGCCCTAGGCTTTTTTTTTTTAGAAGATATAAGCATTTTATGTATGAAATTTAGCAGAAAATACTGCCATATAAAATCTGAAATTCTAAAATAAGGAACTAAAGAAACAATTAAAAAACATCTACTTCAGTGATTTAAGACTATGAGATAGGAAGAACATAGAGAATCATCAAAATATAAATAAAAATGATTACATATTTTAAAAAACATATTGTAATCCAAAAACCTGATTTTTATTTTTTTAAATCATGATTATCCATTCAGCTGTCGAAAAAAGCTCATTTTACGTTACGTTCTCCAAATTTACCAAAGCTTCAGCATTTTCTGCTAGAGACAGAAACATAATACTTTCAAAATTCATAAGCAGAAAGTTGATCCAAATATAACTTAATCCCAAAAATGAACAGCATTTTTACAGTGATCAAGAGATTATTTTGCTGTCATTTTGTACGCATTCTAAACCACAAGAGAAAAGGAATTTTCACTGTCTGGATGCCAGCAGGGCACTTAAAGTTTCTGCAAGTAATTTAGAAAGATGGACAGCCTATTTGTTTTGAATGGAACAGCCAAGCAGAGACTAGCTGCCCAGAAGATTTCCATTGCAAGATGGATAGTGACATGTATCAAAGAAACCTAAAAAGCTTCTGTTCCAGAACATAAGGGTTCACTCAGCCAGAGTGATTGTCAGATCCTGAGATTCAAGGACAAAACCTTGATCAAAGATCTATGCAGAACTGCAAGCTGAAGTTTAGTTCATTAGAAGCCTTTTTCCAATTTCCATTTTCTTTTTAATGCACCACGTAAGTTAAAAGACAGTGTGGTTACAGGAGAAAGGCAGTGCTTAATTTGTAATGAAAGTCAGGACAGAGCTCAAGCACTTGGGTCCCAGGTCTCAAGCAATTTTTTACTTTCATAACTGATATGACATACCCAGAGGTGCCAGGATATAAACTGCAAAGCCTAGAGGTACCAGGGTTCAGCCCTGGCAAACCCTGGCACAAATTAAGCACTGGAGAAAGGCTTTTTACAGCTGTGGCCATAAAGATGCCAATACAAGGCAATTTCGGGGAAACAAACATACTCATTTAAAAAAAAAAAAGCTGTTGGAAAGACTAATGTCTATTCAAAATATGTTACCAGAGCCCTAAGAATCTACCAATTTAGCCTCTTTTATATATAGTCAAATTAAAATGTGGCCCCCTAAAATTAAAAACACATAAGATACTGAGATTGCCAGGTAGAAAACTAAATCATGCTACTGCTCAAAAACCCTTTTTTATGTTAAGCTAAATAACATTTGCTTCAACTTCCAAGATCACCAAATTTGGGACAAAGGCAGTGGATGGGATCCACGGAGTCTTGCTCTAATTAACAAAAATTAAAAAAAAAAAAAACCAAGGGGGAAAAATGATGTCTGAAGTTCAAACCTACTAGTTCAGACTTGATGCATGCTGATGTGTATCATCCAATATCCTTACTTCAATCAGCCAGTATTGATTTGTTTTTCATTGTGACGTGTCTATCTCATGCCACAAAGTTATAAGGTTCTTCTATAAATATGTAAGATGAACTAGTGTATGCAAAGTCAGTACAATGCTCTGCATACACAATTAGCATTATACAAAGAAAGAATTTCTAATCTGCATAAGGTAAGTTGCTCATTCAGGATCAGTTGTGTTAAGACCATACTGTGCAAAGACTCCAATTACTCTGTATTTAAAGTGGTCGAATCCTACTATAAACCTGAGTAAACATTTGGAGGGAGGGTGAATGTCCACCTGAAAGTACATGCCCTTCATATCAAGAGCTGCAACCCACATGTCCTTTTCTAGGGATGGTATGTGCCCGTGTCATCATGGGAAATAAAATGGTTGAGATAGTGGAGAATGACAATGGGTATCCAGCCATCCTTCTTGGGTACTAGGAAGTACATTGAGTAAAAGTCCTTCCTCTAATGCAGAAAAGGTACCAGAGCTCTAATGCACCTCGTTCAAAGAGATTCTTCTTCTTGTTTGAGTATCTCCTCATATGGATGGCTCCTGAAAGGGGGCCGGCAAAGGGTTTTGGAGAGGGCAATGTAAACTCAATCACATAGTCAGAATGGATGATATTTAAGTCCCACTTGTCCATAATTATTGAACTCCAGGTGTGGAAAAAGACCAATAGACAACCCCCAAAGGATGTGTGGGGATTGGCAGACAGTGGTATTACTAGTTTGCAGCTCTCAAGCTCCCATCAAAAAGAACCCTTATTTAACCAGGATGTTTATCTCCTGAGATGAAATCAGAACCAATTATATCACATCCAGATTTTAAATCCTGCAAACAAAATCTTTATGTCAAAATGTGCCCTTTCTTGCAATACATTTCAACAAACCTACAGCACAAAAACCTCTCTGGGGGAGCACATGAATATTAAGACAGCAAATCTAGAAGTTTTCCATGCATACCAGTTCAAAACTCTTTTGTGCTTATCTTGGTTTATGGAGAGCTATTAAAATTAATAACAGACTTGCAAAATTAATATTTTATGTAACAGTTGTAATTATTAATAGTTCACATTTTACTAGCTGTAGCAAATGTGCTTTAATTAGATATGAAAAACAAGAATAGTTAAGTGCTAAATAAAATAGCCATGCCTTACATCATGGCCTGAAATTGAATATAAAGATAAGAAACAAGGTACTGTGTATGTAATAAGTATGTGGTCTCTCTCTCTCTCTCTCTCTCTCTCACACACACACACACACACAATGTTACAGTCCACTGATCTGAGTTTGTTACAAGACC
The DNA here is from genome assembly GCF_003597395.2 of Chelonoidis abingdonii. NCBI lineage: Eukaryota > Metazoa > Chordata > Testudines > Testudinidae > Chelonoidis > Chelonoidis abingdonii. Next base: position 9,916,048 of record NC_133777.1, read on the forward strand.
AGTGCATGGTAAAATGATAATTTTTATTTTAATTTATTACAGATGTCTGCAAATCTGAATACTGAATACCATGGCAATCTGAACTTTTTGTTTCAGTTCACACGTCAGACATATTCTTATTCAGATTTTTTTCCAAGAGCAGAAAATAAGAAGTTTCTCACTCACCGTAGCATCTCTAATGTTCTTGAGTCCTACGCTCTGCCTTTCGATACCACCTGAGAGGTCCCAGGTCCTGCCCTCCTCCTACACTTTTCCTTCTTACCCCTTAAGTGACAGTTAGTGTTTTCTGATCCTTCTACCAGCTTCCCTGCTGCTCATACACTGCAGTCAACTTTGCTCCTGTCAATCAAACCAATTGACTCAGTGATGCTCATGCTTCCTGCTGTGATTAATCATCCTATTAGATGTTTTCTTCTGAAAAAAATATTTAAAATCTCCATTTTATAAGCTAACTAACACATACCATGGAGTGTGTTCAGCACATTTTGACATATCTGAATAGCTGGCATTCATGAAACTGTTCAACTGTAAGTGGTCCCACATAAAGTAGTATCCCTTAATGTTTAGGGGAAATGCAAACAGAAGTAAAGTCGATGTGGAAGTAGAGACTCTGAATGGCTCCATAGGCATTCCCTTCTTTGGGAGTAGAAGGCAGATTACTGGCATTTACTATATTGAGAGAAGATACAGGGAATTCTGTTAATGATTGCCCCAAAATTATTACCCAAACCCACATGTTCTATGCAGTACAGAATCACTGGTTTGGGGAAAAAGCAAGCTTCTTTCCTCCACAGTAAGATCCCTTGGGGGCAACAATGAAAGTTATAGAAAGAAACCCTTTCCTGGGCTTAATCAGAAGAAATTATAAATCTATCTAAGTTTATACACAGTAAGGAAATTTTGATTTGTCTTTCTATACTAGACAAGAATAAATCTGGATGAAGATGTTAACAGAGCTAGTCCTAAAAGAAGTAGATAAGACTTAAGCCAAGAATACCTCTTTCTGCCAAGAACCTCAGATCCACTGAATTTTTGAGTGATTGTGGAGGAGAAATTGGAAGGGTCCAAAACACAGGCATATGGGATAGCACTGACCCCTTTTCATGTCAATAAAGTAGATAATGTAGGAACTTAATACTTAGGTTATTATATTCTTTAGTAGAGGGAACAGGCTTTATTCCATAAATATGCTAAGGTCAGCTGGGTACATAAATTGGCTGGATCTGTACTGTCTGAAAGAAGAGAAGCTGTGATGCAGGCATGAGATACTGCAAAGAGACTATCCAGTGCAGGAAGCAGAGCCAAGTGATTTAACTTCAGTATTCAGATTTACCATGTTCTACTACTGCAAGTGGTGCAGCTGCAGCTGTTTGTGTGTGTCTTGAATGCTTTGTGATGAAATGGTCAGTCCAGTCTTGCCACAAACAGCACCAAAGCACTGCAGCCCTTCAAACAAAGCTGAAAGTATAAATGGAATTAAAATGGACCCATTCCACAGTGAACAACTATCTTAAGAGGCAGAAAAACAACCAGTGTTGTGAACTAAGAAACATACTCCAGAGAGTAGAGGTGAAGGAGAGATGATGAGAAAATGTTCCCTTATGAGTTACTGTCACTTATCTGATTAATAGAGAACGGTAGCACTTCCTTCTATATGTCTACTCTGGTAGCAACTGTCTTCTAAAATAATACTCCACTGCCAGCAACTCTGTATAGTGCAAAGGTGACCACAATGTGGGCAGCTGAGCCCTGTAATGCACATTTCTGCTCTACTACATGTTTGCAAAAGAGGTGTGGCCTACATAAGTGTGGGGACTGTATGTTCTAAAATTCCTTGCTTTGCAAGGAGCAAAGGAAACAGAAAAACAATAATGACATGGAGAAAAAATCTAAAAAATAATCCAAGAAAGATGAAGGCATACTCGATAGGTAACAATCCTGTGTTGCTAAAGGAACAACAAGAGTTAATAGGGCTCCCTCATTTCTCCTTTCTATGATTTTATGACGAAAGAGTAAAAGGAGGGAGTAGAGAAATGGAAATAGGTGAAAGTGACAAATTTTAGATTAGCCAACTTCATTTTATTAATTGCATTTTAATTTATTCTAAATGACCTAAAACCCAATTTCAAAAAACCCAAATCTAGGAAAATATATGTGTCATATAAAGTAGTCAAGTGGCCAACATGAAGCTTGGTGTCACAGAGTTTACCAGTTTGCATTGTATTACTATTTTACCAATTTGAATAAAATTACAAAAATACAAAATCTTTTTTTTGGGGGTGGAGAGGGGAATAAAAAGAAGAAATGCTACCCGTATTTGTTTGGCTTTCTTTCAACATGTGCAGTTTTATATTCTAATAACTATATGTTCATTACCTTGGAAACCGCTGTAGGGTGAATTTTGATTGGATGTATTATCAGATTAATTCTTACAATTGTGGATACTGTTTAAAAATGGTGCACGTGTTTGTGCATTTTTATGGTACAGGTGCCAAGATGTCACCTCCTCCTCCTCCCCAATGTAAATGTTCAACATTTTAAAAGTTTGTTATTCCTGTGTTATTGGAAGTGCAGAGAATATGAAAAATTATGCTGAATATTAGTAAATTATATTTTTTGAAAAATCTACAAAAATGAATTATGGGCTAGTCTGTTTATGCAACTGAGTTACAAGAACAGTTATTATTGATGTGAGCAGGGATTTTTAAGGAGCACTTTTGATAGAAGCAGTGCTATCAAAGTGAATATATAAACAAACAGTTATAAATAGCTGAGCCTAGGAAGAGGGAAGTGACAGATATGCCCTGAAGTCCAAGGACTTTGCTATTGATGTCACATGGAAGGCATTCACATATTATGGAGACGGGCAGCGGTATAAAACTCTAAAATTGATAGTTATCAGAATGTATGCATTGGTATTATTTCCACATACAATGCTATGAACTATTTTTGTTTACCTTGAGTATATAAATACAAGGATGCAGCTTTTTTTTAATTTCAAAATTAAGCTTCACATTCAAAGAAGCAGAAACAAAAAGAGTGGTGATTTTATACTAAGGGTTTCATTCTGCACTTTCTATAGCTTTGAATGCAGTGGGAGCTTTGTCTGGCCAGTGAGAAGAAGAGTCTTGGCTACTTTAAGGGATCCCCCACTTTTGGGCTGTAGAAGGGAGGATTGGAGAGCATCACCTGAGTCAGGGACTGATTGAAATGAGCTCAGGTGGGCCACTGGCCTATGTGCACGTGGGGGAGGGGTATTTCTACTCCATTCCCTGCACACAGAGACATCTTTCACCCTGAAGCAGCAGCACCCATCTTCCCTCCTATGTAAGCAGAAAATAAATAGGTTTTATCATCTGCTGTAGGCATTACACTAGTTACTTGTTTCAGAGCTGGAAAGGAATTTTCCTTCACTAGCTTTTCCAGGGCAGAGTGGCCTTCCCCTGCTCCTTCCCCACAGCACATCAGGGGCCTGGTTGGGTTGTCGCAGTCTAGCAGATGGGAGGTGTCCAGAGCAGATACTTGTTCCATAAGGAAGAATAGCTCCCTGATAAAACCAGGGAGTTGGATTGATGGGAAGTCATCCCCCAGGGAAGCTGGAGCTTCTAACATCTAGTAAATTGGGGAGACAACCGCCTTTCCCAAGCCCCTTTAAATCCTCATATGAGGGGAAGGCTGTGGGGTCCCAGCAATGAGTTGGGGCCAGAATAGGAGGGAGGAGGGCTGATGGCAGCACTCCCCAAACACATGGAAATGACTAAGGACAGAATGATGACCTGCACTGTACAATTTCTTGTTAGGTCGTTGAGGCTGAATTAAACCACATTCCTTGCATCGTTTTTTCTTCCTGCTTGGCCAGGACAATAGCTCTTCCAAAGTCAGTTCTCTAAAGCTCTGCTTTCAACCCACCATACTTGGTCTCCAAAATGGAAAAGCAAGGTACTAGAGTAGCAGCTAGAGTGAAGTAAAAATGGAGAGTGAAATGAAAAGCCTTTTGTTTAATCTAAAACAGAGTTTTTTGTTGTTTTAGAAGACACTATTGTACCGGGAAAATTCCTATTTTCAAAGGTGAGTACACTTATATAGGCATCATTTAAGAAATCCTTGAAGATATTGTAAGATGATATTCTCTTCTACTGCATTCCCATTTTAGGGCCTGAGTTGTAGCAAGTTATAAGCATTCTTTTAGCAAAACAGCAAGACACTTTCAAAGTTCCACCCAATTTAGTGTATATAACATCACATTTTATTTACATAATGCCATTGTTCCAATTTTCTTCATGATGCATTGCATTGCCTGTCATCATTACCACACTGTGATATTGTGACCAATAGCAAATCTCTTCTAAGTGCAATCACAAAAAATTATTGCAATTAAAACAATATTTTAAAAAAAATCTATTTACTTATATTCAGTGGAGTAGGCAGTGATTTCAGTGTCATTGTGTAACCACTTAAATTCCAAGGGCCAGCTGCCTTCCGCAAGGCACGTGATTACAAGACGGTTCCCCTCTAGATGGATCTGGGGCAAACCAGGCTCAGTCTTGAAGTATGGTGCAACATCATCTGAAACATACAAGAGAAAAAATGTTTTCATGACTGTGAAAATGGATATCATCCTTGATTTTAGGCCACCCATATTTAGCCAATTTCCTCCTAAATTATTTAATAAAATAGGGGACTAGGCTGTCCAATACTAAAGTATCAACCTCCTAAGCATCAACCTTCTGTATCTAGAAACATGCTACTGGTTAACATGCTGCTTGGTTCACAAGTTAAAAACAAGTTTGGAATCCTCAGCCTAGGCTCCTCTTCACAGGTGTTTATTTACATGGCAAAAGCACTGGACAACCTGGAACATGTTCTTGAGCCTCTGCTCATCAGAGGTATACAACAGAAATCTACACAGTGCCTACATCTGTGTTTAATGTGTCTGGTAGGAGCCGTTGCTATTAGTTTCTCACTTTCATTAACACTAAATCTACACGCAAAACCTTAAAAATTCATTTTGAAAAAAAATATATCAGAAAACAAAGGTTGAATGGAAGTGATCATCACAGCAGGACAAGTGTCACGGCAAATGTATAATTTTGACAAAAGATCAGTTTAGAACAAAACATCTTACAAAATAGCACGATGAATGTGTCTTTCAATATTGTCTCTAACTATAGTATGTTACATTATATTTTCTGTGACCAATCACAGGTTTTGAATTAGAGTGTTTTAATAATGTTCAAGGGTCAGATAGATGTAGCATGCAAACTCTTATTCTTCTGTGGATCACAACTGCTAACAATACTCCATTAGATGAAATTAGAGGTTGTTAATTCAAACATAAAAGATGCTCCTCTTTCACGTGGAAGGAAATATTCAATAGGATTATGAAACATTCTGAGCACAAACAAACATCCACTGACATTCATGAGAGCAGGACGTGGCCTATGTAATCTAATCCCGGATCCAGTCAAGTTAGTTCAAACTACACCTCTACCTCGATATAACGCTGTCCTCAGGAGCCAAAAAATCTTACTGCGTTATAGGTGAAACCACGTTATATTGACCTCGCTTTGATCTGCCAGAGTGTGCAGCCCCCCACCACCACCACCCAGAGCGCTGCTTTACCACATTATATCCAAATTAGTGTTATATCGCGTCACGTTATATCAGGGTAGAGGTGTATCATCAACTACCAAATTACCTGAAACTAGACATTACCACTACTAATAGACCATTTTGAAAAGACAGATCAAAAGAAAGCTGAATGTTCAGATTTTCTTAATCTGGATATGTCTTTTTATTTGAATTACACTGACAAAATACCCCACTAATGGTACTGAGCCTGTTTAGTAAACATGCAAGGCCTATTTGTGCATGGAATCTAGACTCTCTTCCTGGTTGTTTTATAGACTTCCTGTGTAACCTGGGGCAAGTCACTTAGGGGCAGAGCCTCAGTTAGTTTAAACTGTCGTAGCTCCACTCAAGTTCCTGGAGCTATGACAATTTACACCAGCTGAAAAACTGCCTTAATCTCCCTGTATGAAATCCAGGAGAATTCATTCTTTGTATCTTATTTTTCATCTGTAATTTGGGGGTAATAATGCTTCCCTTACCCACATGGGTGTTGTGAGGGCAAATTAAAAAGTATAAGTTACTTAAAAACCTTAGAATATAAAAGAATTTCCGTTGATCATATAGGATGGTTCTAACATAGAAAACTAAGCCAATCTTTACATTTACCACATTACACAAAATGTGGACCTGATATTGAATACAAAATGAGCCCCATTAATAGAATACATTTTACTGTCCAGATAGAGCTTTAAAGAAAAAAGAAGTCAATATGGAACTGACGCTTTTTTGTCTGGCAGATTCTTCAGTTAAAAATTCCATAAAATTAGGTTCCTATCACTGTTAAACTATAGCAATATTACTTTCCAGATCACAAAATTTTAATGTGAAAAATCAGTAGAATATAAGTCAACGCTGGTTTTATGCACTAGTCAAATTCCAATTAAATTAGACCAAGTTATTCAACAAGGAAGTCTGCAAAATTCAGCTCCTATTGGTGTAATAGTGCATAAATACAAATATGTTGCTTTCCAGATCACAGAGTTTCAGTACAAAAAATATGAAGAGATAGAGGTTTAATCAGGTGTGAAAGCAATTTCACCTGTGTACTCAAGAAAAAAACAAAAAAAAACAAAAAACAAAGACCTGAAAGGAACCCAACATACAGCTGCTGGTGAAATCAGTGGAGATGCTCATGTTAGAGTTCCTTTGAGAGGCAGGTGCTAGCAAGGCACTCTCTAAAAAAATCTCTGACTCTGTAATGTGCTTCCTTCATCCTAAAGTAATGTTTTAAACTAGACCATCCGTATTTCATCTAAATCATTAAGATATTCTGGATACTGTGTGTACCGGTATTCAGGCTTTGCAAATATATTTTGATTCAAAGGAATCCTAGATTAATTTCTGTAATTCAAGTGTTCTTGATTTTGATTTTTTTAAAATAGAATGTGTTGATGCAACACAGTACTGCATAACTTCAAAAGGTACTATAGTAGCTTAAAGATATAATGTGGTGATATTATTAAAAATAACTCAGATGTTTTAAGGCCAGAAGGGACCATCATGATCATCCAGTCTGACCTCCTGCACATTGCAGGCCACAGAACCTCAACAACACACTCCTGTAATAGACCCATGACATCTGGCTGAGTTACTGAAGTCCTCAAATCATGATTTCAAGTTACACAGAATCCACCATTTTTTCTAGTTTAAACTTGCAAGTGATCAGTGCCCGTTGCTGCAGAGGAAAATGAAAAAAACCCAGGGTCTCTCCCAATCTGACAAGGGGAAAAATTCCTTTCCGACAAATAGGGCAGTCAGTTGGACCCTGAGCATGTCAACAAGACCCACCAGGCAGACACCTGGGAAAGAATTATCTGCAGTAACTCAGAGTTCTCCTCGTTTAGTGTCCGATCTCCAGCCAGAGAATATTGTGACACCCTGGCACCCCAATATTCACCACTGTCATGGAATTAGGATATGTTTTGTACAAAGTATGCCTTGTGAGGTGTCATTCTAAAAGTCTTGATCTGCTAGACATTAATATCTTGTTGGATTGTATGTGCTACCATTGTATGCGAAGCTATGCCATTTGGCTATGTATGTGTTACCGAAACATGTTGTGAGGTGGAAAACACCCACAAGCAGCCTTTCAAGTATAACAGTAAAAAGAACAAACAATGTTAATGGCTTATTGAGGAAATGCACACAAGCACAAGGATTACCCCAGGAACTGTAACCTCTCAGAGATAGTACTACACAATGGGAACCGTTTGACTCAGGTCATAGCAAAAGATCTTTCCAGCAACTGGGAAGAAGATATAAAAGGGGGACAAGGACATCATGATGGCAACTCACTCTTTCTGCAACAACACACCAGGAAACACCGGAGGGGCAAGGACTGAACAGTGGGAAGTGATGGTCCCAGGCTAGAGGGATTTTTAGTCTGTGTATGAAAACCTGCCAAGGCAACTTGTGCCTATCACTCAATGTGAGAATTTCCTGTTTATATCCTACCTGTCTAGTGTGTTAAACTCAGTTTGCAGTTTTGTTTATTTACTAAGGTAATCTGCTTTGATATGTTTTCTATCTCTTTTAATCATTTAAAATCTGTCTTTTGTACTTAATAGATTTGTTTTTGTTTTGTCTAAAACCAGTGTGGAAATCATACTTGGGGCAGAAAACTGTTGCGTCTCTCTCTCCACAATGAAGGAGGAAGTGAATTTCGTGATCTTACCCTGTACAGTTCTCTGTGGAGCACAAGATGATATAATTTTGGGTTTACACTCCAAGGGAAGTGTGTACCTCAGCAACTGGGAGGTGCCTTAGCTGAGTCTTCCCATGCAGAGCTGATCTCGGCACGTGTGTGTGAAGCTGCAGCTGGGTATGTCCCTATCTGTGTGTATGCTGGTGAAGAAGCAAGCTTGGAGAGCTTGCAACTTATCATAGCACCACAGAATGAAAGGGAGCCCAGGCTGCTGGGTCAGGTGGTCTCAGTGGTACCCTAGTGCCAAGTGGCACCTCGGGGGAACCCGTAACAGATATTTGCTATTAGCAGTCACAGATGGGCCATGTTCCATTGTAGGCAGTCTCATCAGACAATCCCCCTCTATAAATTTATCAGCCTCAGGCTTGAAACCAGTTAGGTTTTTTACTCTCAATGCCCTTGGAAAGCTGTTCCAGAACTTCATTCTTCTGATGATTAGAAACCTTCACCTAATTTAAAGCCTACACTTGTTGATGACCAATTTATATTCATTTGTTCTTGTATCCACACTGACAGTCAACTTAAATAACTCCTCTCCCTCCCTAGTATTTATCAATCTGATAAATGTATGGAGAGTTATCATTTCTCCCCCCAGCCTTCTTTTGGTTAAGTTAAACAAACCAAGCTCCTTGAGTCTCCTCTCATAAGGTAGGTTTTCCTTTCTTCTAATCTTCCTGGTAGCCCTTCTCTGCACCTGTTCCAGTTTGAATTCATCTTTCTTAAACATGGGAGACTAGAATGGCACACACTATTCCAGGTGAGGCCTCACCAGTGCCTTGTATAATGGTACTAACATTTCCCTATCGCTGCTGGAAATACCTCGCCTGATGCTTCCTAGGACTGTAGTAGCCTTTCAGTCATATGACATTGGCAGTTCATAGTCATCCTGAGATCAGCCAATACACCCAGGTCTTTCTCCTCCCCTGTGCTTCCAACTAACACAGCCCCAGCTTAAAACAAACTCTTTGTTAGCTCCAAAATGCATGATCTTGCACTTTGCACTATTAAATTTCATCCCATTTCTATTACTCTATAAATTTTCTCTATATCATAAAAGTTGAGCTCCTGGAAAACAATACCAAGGTATGTAGCATTCATATGTTAGTATTACCAAAAAACTCATAGAATTAGATATATAAATTACATTTTTAGGATTAATATCACATTTTGAATGATTCCTTCTCATCATTTTTAATACTTAAACATCTCTATTAAAAATAAGCTCTATTCACTCCACTGCCATACCCAATTCTTCTGTTTGAATATAGAACTTTTATTGTGATTTTTATGTCCATTAATGGTGTGAGAGAGAATTATGGAGAAGTGCATGGATATTCCAAATTATTAAGGAGGAAAATTATATCTATCTTGGCCTTATAATGTCTACTCAGTTACACCTGATGATTTTTGAATTCAGTTACATTTTATAAAGTTTTGTTTCCTTTCATTTTAAAAACTTTCAGTACTTTTTCCAACCAAATTCTGTGTTATTGTTCTAGACAAAAATATGTATTTATTAAGTTTTTTGACTTTTTAAAATTAAAAGTAATAATATTATGATTAATATTAACTTGACTGGGTTGTACAATGATCGTACTGTATCTTATTCTATGCTTTCAGATATGAATTCTTTAAAAAACAAACAAAACAAAACAAAAAAAACCACATACCAGTAACTCGGATGTTATTCATTCTTCCACCTCACCTTTTTTTGTAAATTGATATCTTGGTTGTGAGTATGTTACCAATTTGTTGCAATACTTAAGAATCAATGAAACATTATATTCTAGCAGTGCATGGAGTTTTTGTTGTTGTTGTAGTTATATTTTTAATGGCAATGTTTACCCTAGATATTTAGATGTTTTAATTATAGTATATTAAATTTAGAGCTTATATTTTTCTTCTGTATATGCTTCTATTTTGCCAATGATTTAGCAATAATTTATCAGTCTAATTATATTTTTAAATTTTAAATAATTTAAATATATAATCTACATAAAGGATCTAATAAAGTAAATGTCTTGCATTATCTACTTTACCACATTAACTTGAATACTTTTTGTATCTTAATTGTCAAACTGACAATAGGACATCAAAGAATGCCCCCCCCCAATTTTTTTATAAACTAGTTGAGCTGAGAGACCTAATGACTGTAATCTATTTCATAACCTGCCCTTTTCTTTTATTTTCCTTTCCTTTTTTTAAAAAAAGAAATAATAATCCACCCCCAGATACCTAAAGAATCAATTGTACCATAAACAAGGGGTGCCACTAGCACACAAATTCTCTAAAATGTTCTTGTAAAGTGACAATAAAATTTATTAAGCCATCATAATAAGCGCTATCAATCAGGTTAGAGTCCAGCTGAGGAAGGATTAGAAATCTCAGCATGAATGAAGCAATCAGCTTGAGTGGGACCTTTATTAATCGCACTCCGGTTTTTAGACAGCTGAATTTCCCGGAGTGACTAACCTTTTGGTTAAAACTGCTAATCTTCCTTTCAAAACTTATTTTATATCAAACTCAAACATTTTCATTCTCCAGCACACTGCATGAAGGACTGAAAGTTATATCTAATCAGCCAATCAATATGAAAATAATGGATCTCTTCTTGTTTTGGTAAATAGCCACCCAAACTTCATTTGCAGATAGTTTTGGGTACAACAGTAAAACTGCGAAAATTATCAAATCCACAGATTATTGCAAAGAAACTTCTCTAAGTTTTAACAGCAGAAAGATTTCAATACCTTAGCAGAATAAGTCATAGCACACTTCCAGGTATTTTGCTTTATTTGTAACTCTGAGGTTCTACCATAGATAACTGCATAAATAAATTTTAAGACTTCAGTCTAATAATAAAAAGCATTCAAGTACATATATCCATGCATGTGGAGTTTTGCTACGTAAATAAAGTAGCAGATTTTGTTTAACCAAGCTAACTACAGATGTGTAAAGAAATGGAATAAAACCATTAGTCCTACTTTTTCCTTGTGAGACTATTGAGCCATCCAGTGAGATTAATCTCCAATGAAATGGACATCAGCAAAATAAACAATTGCCCCAATAAGCTATTTGTTCATGTTTTTTCAGCGGTTTTTTTCAACATCCATCTTAAGAAGCAGACATGCTGGTAAAAAAATCCTCCTGTTACTTCACTCTTATGTAAGCATTTTCCTATTCTAAAAACAAACAATTTATATAAAAGTCAGAGCAAAACTGCTGTCAAACTTTGCACCTCGCCATATCCACAAAGATTTAAAACATCACTGCTGATACAGCCCACCAAGAGGTTTTTTCAGATTTCAAATGTTATAATCAAGCTGGTATTGTATGAAAGTAGTCTTCAGAATTCAATCCAATTTTCTTTGAATCTAAAATTTAATAGACCTACTGGAACGTTTTTAAAAAGATTATACCACATGATATAAATTATCCTGATTCTCCAGAAAATTTACTTAAACTCTTTAAGTAATTTTATCCTCTAATCTTATATTCCCTGATTTTCTCATCAAGCATTCACCATTAGTTTGTCAAATTCAATTATATAATCAGCGATCACTAAAAATTCACTACAAGAAAAAATGAAAATAAGATACTGAGCAAAGCTTCTGAAAGAAAAGGTAGCAGAAAAGCTTTGATGACTGTGTTTTCTTTGAAGCCAAGTACAGTGCCGTGGAGAACTGGTCCATATTTTCAGTACTGGTGTTCACTTATAGAGTATAGTGATACTTATATCCCCACAGCATGTTTTAAACAGAGTTAGATCAAGGCAGTTAAAGTGGGAGGCATTTAAATTTCAAACTGTGCTATTAGAGGGAAGTTAACTGTGACTCCCATATGGCAGACCCAGCATAACCACTCTAGGAAGTATAACTTCAGCCAGAATGAGGAAAGCTGACCCAGGAAGAAAAGAAGGAGGCAGAAGCTAGTTAGAATGTGAGGACACAGCTGGACAAGTCAACATGACAGAGGTAGTCTCTTTATTAGTTCAATTGTTGGACAGATAGAAAAGCCCAATCCAAAGAGGGACCCAGTCAACTCAAGGTTCAGCAGAGCTCAAAAGAAGTAAAGGAGCCCTAGGACAAGTTCCTTTAAGTCATTATTTCAGTTTCACTGCACTGAAGTTTGGTTCAGCTTCTCACCTGAGTACTTCTGTGTTTGTATATTCCATTCAACCCTCCCTTCTATTCACAGTGCTACACAAGCAAAGTTGAACACATTCATAAAATACATAAATTTTAACGGTATAAAACCAATTAATTAATTTCCCCCCTCACCACCAAAAAGCCAGGGTATAATTTAGAAGCAAAAGCAGCATTTATATGTTCATAGCCCAGAAGCATATTTTTCCTGCACACCAAAGCCTTACACATTCACATTATTTGCTTCTTTTTATATGTCTTGTTCTAATAATCAGTGCTTCTTGACCTGACTGGAGCTTTACCTCCCGGCTAGGATTTTCAAAGGAATTTAAGATAGTTCAGTGCCAAAATCTGACTGAAATTGAAACTCCTAGCCCCTTTCTGAAGAGGTAGAAGAGGCTATAGTTATCCTGATCTCCTGGAAAGAAACCTTTCCAACTGAAGTACTAAGAGGACACAAACAAATTAAAAGAAGACAGCTGGGCCCCCAAACTAAAGACTACTGATTTGGGAAAGGCTGAGTAGTTACAACGAGAGAAAGGACAGTCCAGCACTAACGGTGTTAGCTTGAGACTCAGGAGATCTGAGTTCAAGTCTCTACTTTGCTGTTGGGCAACTCACTTAGATTTTCTGCATCTCAATTCTCCTTCTGTAAAATGGAAGAACGGCAATTCCCTATTTTAGGGTTGTTGTGAGGATAAATAAAGTTAAGACTATGAGGTGCTCAGATACTGTGGTATCTTAGATCCTTATGAGTATCTTAGATAAAGGAGTGTCTCAGATCTAGAGATTCAAGGGATCTTAAGTAGGAACTTTGTACCTGAACCAGCTCCTTTCCGGGAAATTTATCTCCAGTTCTTCTGTACAGAAATTGTCTGGCAGCATCTGACCCTCTCTATCTTATTTCTAGTGTGTAAAGTGGGCCTTGATAAGGGTTGTGCTGAAGAAGCAGGGTGTGTGTAAGCTGACTTGCGCAACAAGGAAAGAAGAGCACTAAAAGGCTGGTTGGTGACTGGTTGTGATTCGTCACAGGTGACTGACTGGATGACACAAAACTACAGCAGTTTACTTTAAGCTTACTTTAAAAAAAAAAAAAAAAGAGTTAAGAAAACCAAAGTGGAACAGCATGGGGTTAACAGACTAGAAGAAAGAATGAAAAATCTTTTCAGTGAGCTTGAAAGAAGAATGCAATAAAAAGAAATGGAATATAAATACATAAAAAGCAAGCAAGCAAAATAATGAAATTGACAAAGAAAACATTTTTGTCATCGTTATTTTACATACATTTTGAAAGTATCATGCTGAATAATATCCACAGTTTTATGAATTAATCAAAATTAAACTCATAAATATTTATGGATTTTTTCTTCTGTGGATAATGGCCTTGATTCCACCAAGTTACACTTCTCATACCTATAATGCTACAGAGATACCAGAAATTTTCATTTCCAGGGCCAGTACTGTCAACAGTGCCAAATCTTTAACCACAGACAAGAGCAACACCCGACCAAACACAGGTTAAAATGCTGGTGTGACATTTACTGCTGATGCTTCAGTGCACATGGCATGGAGTGAAAACAGCTCTGCACTGATTGACAGCTGAGAACTAGAACCTCCTGGGGAATCAAGACCTCTTTTTATCATGCCCTGGCTTGGGCACATCCCAAGGCTACTTTTCTTCTTTTCAAAAGGAAACTTCCATCTCTTATCCCCTTAACTCCCCTTACCCCACAAACACACACAAGTTCTGGACGCAAGATTATTTCCCTGTGCAACTGAACCTGCCTATCTTGTATGGCTTAGGAGTATGGGGAAGGTCAGGCACTGAATCTTGGGCCCTTACAGCATAGGGACCGAATTGAATGCCTTAGTTTCAGGGGCCCAGATTTTTTTAAATTAGTCCTGTGCTTCAGTTCAAACTTCTAAAATACAGTGTTGAGACACAGTAGAAGATCACCATCCACTATATCAAAGGTACATTAGCATATTGGAGTCTCCTTAGCAGTACTGCTGCGCAAGAAGGCTGTTCTAGCCAATATGTTGGCTAGTTGTGATTAAGCTTGTTTTGGCTGTAAGTGTGACAAATCTTTGAAAAGACCAATTAAATTAAACAAATGTTTTACTGCCATTCTCCAAATGTATATTTCAAAACAGATAAATCACCCAGTGAATCTTTCCTTAAGATACAAGACAGTATTTTTAAAAATACTGTTATGGTACTACAGGATCAAAGCTGCTGTCATGGGGTGTATGTACCCAAGCTACCTAATACAGGTACTGCCAGCCATTGCTGATTGGCAGCCTCACAGCAGCTGGGAGGATAGAAGGACAGGAGTGCACAGGCATGGGTTCTCCTGATGGACCTAATATCAGATGTTTTTTCAGTTTTTCAGATACCAGAAATAGACTGTGTGATATTGTACCCCATATTCTTCACAGTGATATTATATGATTATTGCATAATTATAATGCATTTTATACAAGATAGGTCATGTAATATGTCATTGAAAAAGTTATGATTTGCTAGATATGATTATGCTATGTTGTATCATTTTTGTATCTGAAGTTATGAATATTGACTATGTATCTGTATTTCAAATGTAGTTACACTGGGGTGATGCCCACTAGGCAAGATGCTTTCAGTCTAGATAGCTGGTAGGGAAGGGCCTATTTTGGGTAATGAGCCATTAGGGAAAACAGTAAGTCCTAGGAGAAGCTTATCCGTCACCTGTTGAGTCTTCCTGAGAATGTACCAGATAGCCTGTAAGTAATGGCTGCTATGACTCCACAGGTTCATATGACCAGGCCATAAGACTCTGGATTCCATCTTGTGGTGTCAGTGTTTTTCCACAAACTGAGTTTGGGGCAAAGGCTTCCTGGCATATGCATAAACTATATAAGACAGAGAGTGACGTCATCTGTTGTTCTTCAGTCCACACATAAGAAGACTCCTAGAAGCAGCTGGGGAGCAGCGACTGGAATGGGGGAAGTGCTAGACCCTGGCTAAAGGGATTTCTAGCCTGTGTATGAAAACCTGGGAAACCCAAGCTGCAAAGCAAAGGCAGCTTATGCCTTAAGAATCTGCAAGCCTGCTTGAACCATCACTGTAATTCACATCCAGTCCATCTAGTATGTTAAGATTAGTTTGCATTTTTGTTTATTTGCTAGGTAATCTGCTTTGATCTATTTGTTATCTCTTATAACAGGGGTTCTCAAACTGGGGGTCAGGACGCCTCAGGGGGTCAAAGTTTATTACACAGAGGGTCGCAAGCTGTCAGCCTCCACTCCAAACCCCGCTTTGCCTCCAGCATTTATAATGGTGTTAAATATATAAAAAAGTGTTTTTAATTTAGGAGGGGTCACATGCAGAGGATTGCTATGTGAAAGGGGTCACTAGTACAAAAGTTTGAGTACCACTGCCTTATAATCACTTACAAATCTTTTGTAGTTAATAAACTTGTTTTATGTTTTAATCTAACCCTCCATGCCTTTAAGTGAAGTGTATGGGGAAAAATCTCAGCTCAGTTTAACAAAGGTTGTTGCATTTCCTCTCCACATTGAGGGGGAGGTGAACTGGATAATAAATTCATACTGGTCAGGGTTTTGACCAGGGCAGGATGGTACAGCTCTGTGGTCCTAGGCTGGAAAGCTGATGGGTATTTTGGCTGTAGCCTCTGTATTGTTGGTTCATGCAGTGGCTGGTCAGAGAGCCTGTATGAATGCTGGAGGAAGTATAGGAACAGGAGTGGGTCTGCCGCTTGCCACAGCAGCACAGTGTGAGGGGGAGTCTAGGCTGGTAGGTCAGAGGACTCAGTGGTACCGCAGTTCCAGGTGACACCCCAGGGTGAACCCATCACTGCTGAGCTGAGAGAGTCATGGCTATGCCTCACTTGGCCAGGAGGGATACCGTTACACTGACTCATAACTTCCCATAAAGGGTGTGCCTCTAAATTCTTATTAGAGACTGAGGCCCATATTGGATCTCAGTTAATCTGGAGTAAATCCAGAGGAACTCCATTTAAGTTAATGTTACTCTTCAGTTTCAGCAGTGTAAATCTGCTCAGATTCTGCCTTAGATCTCCAAGTAGCTAAGTCTATGTAATACACTACACAAAGACAGGAGGGTGGCTACTAGATATCAGTACTGTGGTCTCTGTATTAACCGAGGCTGATAGACAGAAGCTTCAATGTGGATAGAAGATTTGGTTGGCGATGGCCCATGATCTCAGGATGAAGTAAAGGTTCATGGGGAAAACTACTTCTGTATCTCTAGAATATCTAGTTAGTAAAAGACTAGATCAACAGATAATCAACAGGTGGACTGTGGGCCAAATCTGGACTACCAGATGCTTTTGAATGGACCCTGAAATCTTTACTTTTTTTTACTGTCTCTGGAATCTGACCCTTGACTATTCCTTGATCAAGCACATACTCCACCTCATTTTCTTGCCAATATTCTCATCCCAAAGTACCAGGGTAAATGCTTAACTGCTGAAGATGCTGCTGCTATGGCATGGGCACCTAATAATCATACAATTGATCATTGTACTATAATAAATGTCAAGGCTGCCAAGGTGAACCATTCAAGCAGTACAGGTTTCCTGCTGATATTTCAAAGAAAGTCATACCACTGAACTGTTGGAAGGCGCTAGCTAAGCACCTGTAACCAGAGTTTGTTGAAGTGCTCAACCAGCTTTTAACAGCAGTAGCCTCCTTTGCAGGCACAGAAAGAATTTGGACTAACTCATTCAATGTTGAGAAATTGATTGGGAGTTGAAAAAGCAGGAAAACTTGTCTCTCTATTCTAGTTTAGGAATAAAAATGACAAGGGGGAGGATGAGATCTACTACTTTAAAAAGTTTGAAGGATAATCTACACAACTTACACACATTTTCCAGAGACTCAGGCAAGTAGAAACTTAAGCTCCAATTGCCCTTCATTTAGTTATATTTGAAAATTTTCCCAGGCTGTCCTGAAATCAGTTTATTTCATTGACTACAGTTAATATCTGTATTCCTCTTAATAAATCATTTAGTTGTAAATGTGAAACATGTTTTGATAAGCTTTTAAGTATCTAAAACATTTAAGATTGTTCTGTTTAATAAACGTGTTTAATTAAATTCCAGTAACTGTTCTAATGCAGCTTGACAAATCATGAGCGAAAAGTTAAAATTTACCATTTTCTAACATATTTAAATGTACAATAAGCATTTGTCCATATTAACCTTCATAAAATGTTTAAAATGTATTTAGTTAGTGTATCTTCCTATACAGCAAAAACATTTACCAAATCTAGAGGAGAGACTATTTGCTTGTAAATCAAACATGTTTTAATGTTTACAACTGCCAAAGAGAATGCACCCTTCTTCTGAAACTAAGGGAAGTAGAAATAGAAAAGTTGATTCAAATTGATTATTTAAATTGAGGCTTTCCACTTGGTGATTTAAAATCTTGAGTTAAATAGTGTTGTTTCAAATCAATCCACCCTGTATAAAAGGCTGTCAGACCAACCCCTACTTGAGACACTGGAATGACATTTTCATTCAACATAATGCTTCTCCATGTCTTATTCTTTCCATCTTCACTTCTGATGATTTCCACAAAGCTGTGAGTATGTGCAATGCAAGAGGTCATTTTGCTACTCTCATCTTTTCCATGGTTGCTATTGTACTTGTTTGTATGTAGGTGCTAAACAGAGTCTTAGTGTTTCTGTGTACATCACTCACCAGTCTCATTTCCTATAACATCTCAAGTAGCCACCTAAGCAAAAGAACCTGTTACTAGTGACTTGGCACTTTTGCAGCCTACGTTAATCAAAAGCTAAACAGATATATTTTGCTGGAACCATAAAATCATGAACCAATAGGAGGATGACTTATAAGTGTACAAAACAGAATGTTTATAGGAACTGGGTACTGTCACAAGGGCCAAGGATGACCAATAACCTCATTGTGTTTAGAACTAAGGATATCATCATCTTGGTTATCACCACAAGATACTGAGAGGGATATGCCAATATACAATTAGGTTTTCTTTTTCTTAAGCCTGAAATATGTCTTGACCAGACGAGGGAACCAGATGCCATCACTATCTTCATGGCTAAGTTCTAAGCAATTCCTGAGATGTTAACCTCAGGTTCTGAAATTCCTTTGATAGCATGTCAATTTCCACCTCTCCCATTTAAGTTTCTCTTTTACCACCTTCTGTCTAGTAATACACTCATTTTGCCAATCAGGACAGTCTAACATCACCACATTTTACTGTGATTATTTTGGCAAGCTAAAAGCAACACCATTCCGTGACACTAAGCACTCTTGTATTCACACCCTATACACTTTTGTAGTAATCTTTAAACAAAATATGCCTTGTGAGATTTTAAAACTGATCTCACCTGATCATTAATATTCTTGTGTGATTTATGTATGCATGCAATAGGTATGAAATTATGACTCTATACTGGAATTATAAGTAAAGAGTGTGTTAACCAGGTACCTCAAGGGAGTTGTTAAATAGGTCTATCCTAAACAAAGGAATGTGTGTTTACCTCATTTTACATACAAATAGTAGGAAGACTCCCTCAAGCTAACAAGGTGTGTATGCAAACTTCACACATAACTGAAGGAGAAGATAGCATGGTGTCTACATCAGCATGAAAGAGAAGCTTGGTCTGGGATTTTCTTTTCAGGAGAATCCATTTCAACGGTTGACTGATCTATAAAGACAAGAGGCTAACCCTCAAGGGATAAAAAATTGAATTAACTGATTGTATACAATATTATAAAAGTGTATAGAGTGAGTTCTTTTCTGAAAACTAATAACACTGGTGATATCATTGTGAAATGTATGTATTGGCACCATGTTGTGAATTGTAGATGCTTGTTGATATTAGGCTATGCAGTGTGCCCAGACAGAAGGGAATACCACAGCTGTCTACCAGTTTCCAATGTAAACTAAGCATGGTGGAATAAAAAAAATGGAAAACCTATTTACATAGATGTTATATAGGGGGATGGGAAGCCCAGAGAAAGAGAAAAAACAGTATGAGGTCATCCTGCCTCTTGAAACAAGTTCATTGAACTTTGGAAGATATAAACAAGGAAAGAAGCCACCTTTGGCATCCATCACTAGACAAGAGACCAGAGCACTTGCAAGCAGAGGAAGATGGGTCCTTTAACCAAACTGGGAGGCTGAAGTCTCTGGAACTGACTGGAGGCAAGAAACCTGCTTAGGCAAGAGATCTTTCACCTAAGACAACAAGGGAACCCAGTACCATGTACTTTTAGGGAAGATCCCAAGTCAGTCATGGCTTGGAAGAAAAATGACTGGTGAATGAACAAAGCCTGTATCTTGCTAGATTAAGTTTGAGGCTTTTAGATGCATATTTTCACTTTTATTTGCTTGTAACCCTTTCTAACTTTATTTCTTTTTACTTAGCATCACTTGACCCAAGTCTTATTGTTAATAATTTTTTTTTACTTGTTACTATAAATCAACTCAGTGCAGTGTTTAAATGAAAGGGTGTACTTATCCCAGTTAAGTTAATAAGCTGTGATATGGTTGTGTCTCTTTATAAGAGCAACAACCCTTATTTCTTTCAAGTGTCCAGGAAAGGGCTGGACACTTCCAGACACATGGTTTTGGGCAAATTTGAGACCAGGACTGTGTTGGAGTCACTTGGCTGGTTGTAACCAAGGCTGGTAGAAACTAGAGTGTGAATGCTATGTTGCTGGCAGGATGCTGGACCTGGGCTGCAACTATACACAGAGTGTGACCTGCATGCTGGTAGGCTGGTTGAGAGCTACAGCAGGAAAGCATTGTGAGGCATCCAGGGTTACAGAGCAGGTTGTGACAACTTCTCACTGGTCTGAATTGCATCCCTGAATGATAGTTGCATGTGGTTTTTCCAACAATAGAACTGTAACCCAGCACCAGATGCTCTATTTTACTATTCTTTCTCCTCTTTGTGCGTGTTTTTCCTTAAGATAAGCCAAGGACAGCCTGTAACAAAAGCCAAGGATCTGAACTCAAAATGACTTCTCTCACCCTCCTAAGAAGGGCATTTGATCAAACTGAGAAACTATCAAACAAAGAGAGAAGGAGAATAAAAGTTTGAAATAACAATTGTTTAAAAACAAAAAACGTATACAGTTAATAGCAATTTAGGTTCAGGATACTGTTGCTAGGGTCTTGGCTTACCTTGTTGAGTGCCTTTTAAATATTTATTAATGGTGTGGCAGAGAAAATGTATCAAATAATGTAACTTTAAGATTATCAGAGTTTCTTAGAAGATGGTTTCCCCATCCTGCTCTAAAACAGAGTCCACATAAATTTTAGCAGGTGAGAACAAAAACTTCTTGGGGCTTGACTTTATTCTCAAAGACACAAACCCCACACACAGACACACACACAAAAAAATACCAAACAAATATTTCTCCCTAGACTTGGCTGCTTCTTGGGTTTATCTTTGATTGCTCAAACCAAGAGAGGTCAACCCCCACCATTCATATTTGGATGGGGTAATAAGCCATTTTCAGAGAGAAAGAAAGTTAGTGAAGTAAACTTTTATTGGACCAACTTCAGTTAGTGGAAGAGTCTTGAGGAAGAGCTCTGTGGAGCTCAAAAGCTTATGTCTTTCACCAAGAGAAGTTAGTCCAATGAAGATTACCTCTCACACCTTGTGTCTCTCATATCATGGGACCAATCTGGCTACAACAGTGAGTTAGCAAGAGACATTTAACTCCCAGCTGATCATCACCTGCTAAAAGGATGGGGCTATAATTCTTGAGTCTTGCGATGATATTTTTCCAATTTATAGCTCTCCTCTTCCTGCCCACAATAGATATTAAAATCCACCTTGTGAGCCTGAAGGAAAGTCCCCGCTGGCAACTGCAGGCTTCAGCCTCTTGACTCCCAGCCCCCTGCTCTCCAGCTATTTGTCAATGCTATCTTCTCACTATATTTGTAGAAACATACTAAATTAAACTCCAGATTCTACTATGAAAATCCATAATCTCAATATTCTTATCCATCTTAAATAAACCTTCAAGTTTATCTGCTGCAAGAAAAGCAAGGCATTGGCAGAAAAGTCTTTCCTCTAATGAACAGGGGAAAAAAGGCTAAAGAGGACTCACTGAGTATTTGCCTTGAGAATAAATGGGAGGACTCCTGATTTTACTCTCTATTTCACAAAATTTGAGTCTTAATAAAAATAAATTATTGGTAGTTGTCCCTTATATAGAACTCAGAAAGAGAATCCATCATCTCGTGAAAACTGTACACTTCCCTTAGCCCTTTCAGAATTAATGCAAGGTTATTATCTTCTTTGAATGCTACAATGTTATCAAAAGGAACCTCAGTACAAATGCTCTTAGTACCTAAAAAAAAAAAATGCCTACCGTTGGGCACTAAGATCCAGTGTTTCAGGTATGCAATCAGATCTGTTTCAGCAGCTGCAATTTAGTAAAAATTCATGTTTGTATAAGTCACTGATATTTTAACCAAACACTGCAGACCCAGCAAGAGTCTCAGTACATCAGCCTGCCATAGTATCATACAAGAACACAATGTGGTTCAACCTCATTCAGCTCTGTTATGGTTTTCTGCAGGCTGAGAGAACATAAGAGCTCAACCTCTGGTAGTCACTAGAGTTTTGTTTCTATTCTGAACATCTGTAAACATGGGAATAAAGCACACCTGAAGAGACCATTGCAGCATCCTTGCTAAAAGCCAGTGGGATCACTTATGGAGTGATTTCACAATGTTCAGCTCTGTATTATAGGACAAAATATGGGGGGAGAGGGAAGAAGTGGGGATACATAAAGAACCTCAGGGGTTATAATTATAAGTGGAGTTTAGGAAAAGTTAGATTTATTCTATATTAATTAGAACCATCCACCATAATCTTTCTAAACTGTTTAAAAAGGTGGCAGGCTCAGAAACAATAGGATAAGAACCAACACTAAAAAAGGGATTGGGCTCTAAGAACTTCTTTATGCAGACTGTAGCTAATCTGTGAAAAATGATATTTAAGTCAGCTACAACCATGAACTTATTTTAAAGAAAGTTAGAAATGCACTTAAAAGAAAAAGGCATAACAGAATATAAATGTTACATAAGCAGGTGGATGAGCCTGGCATCATATGGCCTCTTTCTGTCCTAAAATATTACTAAATCAAGGGAGGAGGGAACAACGAAAAGCAGCAGAAATCTACAACACTTTAGGCCAGACTTCGTAGGAAATCATGGTTTTGATTTTTTAATATCTGGTGATGTTTCCAGTGACTTAAGGAGTTCTGAAGGAAATACGTTGCTAAAGTTTAAATCTCGGCAGGCAGAGAGACTGAACAGGAAATAAGCTAGTTGCAGAAAGACTTCCACCAACACTTTTGAGAGCAGCTAGCCTTCGTACCATGTAATCTATTGCTTTCCAACAGGGCATTAAGGACCTTGTTCTGAACATGCTCCACTGCACTATCAGAGATCCGAATGACCCCTTTGAATACAGCTGAACAAGAGGAAAAATTCAGAACACAAGTGTTCATTTCAAAAGTCTGTCCTTGGCAGAACAGCAGACATTCTTATTTGGATATTTTAGATCACATACTATAAATCATAAGCTTATGCTAATGACAGAGCCTCCAATTCTGGAAATCCAGGAATAGAAACCCTATTGCAATGGCAGCAAACAATGGCACAGCAGAAGCACTGCCAGACCTGGAAACCAAGTAAGTAGGCCTATTCCATATTATGAGTAGAAAGTCATCATGAGAGTGATTTCCAAACAGCAAAGCAATTGAGAATATCTATGAAAAATAGATGGGTTTATTGGAACAATCTTTAGGAGCTAAAGCAAAATGATTTATGAACAGTTCTTTGTTATAAAATTATGTGCATTCTTTACTATTGCTATTTTGTGTACACAACTTGTAATTGTCTTTGTCTAGCAAAATGTATGTAAAATGTTTATATATGGGAAGGTGTCAAGGTTCCTTCCCCACTCTGAACTTTAGGGTACAGATGTGGGGACCTGCATGGACACTTCTAAGCTTAATTACTAGCTTAGATCTGGTATCACTGTCACCACCCCCAAGTACTACCTTTTTCCCTGGGTAGTCTTGAGGGACTTCACCAATTCCCTGGTGAACACAGATCCAAACCCCCTTGGATCTTAAAACAAGGAGAAATTAACCATCCCCCTTCCTTTCTCCCACCAACTCCTGGTGGATCCAGATCCAACCCCTTGGATCTAAAAAACAAGGAAAAATCAATCAGGTATTAAGAAAAAGGCTTTTAATTAAAGAAAAGAAAGGTAAAAGAAAACCCTCTGAGAGAGATTAGCATACCAGCTACTCTCACAGACAACAGATTCAAAACACAGAGGATGTTCCCCTGGGCAAAAATTGTAATACACACACAAGGATACCAAAATTTGATAATTCCCTTAATGGTACCAAGACAAGTTACAAAGAAAATAAATATAAACCTATTTATCCCTTTCTAAAACTTACTACTCTGATAAGAGGCTGGTTCCTTTATCTTTTTCACTCCGGCTGAAACTGAAAATTCTGAACAAAGGAAAAATTCCCTCCTTCCTTTTGAAACATCTTGTTCCCCCATTGGTTCCTCTGGTCCAGCGTCAGCTAGGCTAGGTGAACTTCCTAACCCTTTACAGGTAAAGGAGGCATTAACCCTTAACTATCTGTTTATGACAGAAGGCACGATTCAATAAATCTCTTAAAGTCATGCTCAGCTTTAAGCATCTGAGTGGTCTGATTGTAGCTGATTAAGTGCTATGCTGAGTAGGCACGGGATGATTCACATAAGTCATTTGCTGAATTAGGGCACCAACGTTGACAAGCAGCACAATCCAAACTCCACTGAGGTCAGTGGAAACATTCCCATCAACTTCAACAAGCTTTAGTTCAGGTCCCCCGGTTCCATCTGAACCTGTAACCAACAACAACAGCCACATAGACATCTGAGCCCTCAAAAAAAGCATCTGCACACCTATATTGCAGCACACATTTGGATGCACAGACCTGTCCCCCTCGCCCCCAATACAAAAGTGCAGACACAAAATTCAAGGCCAGATCAAAGCACTCTTGGAAATTTGGCACCAAGTTTGTCTCAACTTTACTAGATCCTTTAGGAAGCTCTCCACGTAAGATTTTAGTCTCATCCCTATGCACATATATATTTTCTGATAACTTATTCTTAACAATAGTGACTAAAGAGGGTTGTGGCTAAACCAGCAGACAAGATAGTGGCTTAATCCTGCTCTCTGCAATAGAAAGGGAATAAATGAAAAAGGTTAAGATGATAAGAAGAACCAAGGCGACCTGAATCTACTGATCTGTGGGAGGGAGGGAGGCTGAAGAAAGCTGGCAAATCCTAGTCCCAAAGAGCAGCCCCCGGGTGATTGAGGGTTCCCAGGGTACAACCTGGACTGTGGAATCACTGAGCCTTCCAAAGTCACCAACCTGAATTGCCTCTCACACTGTGATGCTGATATCAAGCTAAAAACCTCTGATAGGCACTACACTTACACAGATATCCACAGGCAGGACACACCCAGCTGTATTATATGAATGATCTCCCAGCCATTCATGAATCAATTGGGAGGATCCAGCCAATTCCCCCAACCTTGCACCCCAGAACTGTTCTGTCTTGCACTGCTCAGAAGTCTGGCCAGTGTAAGTTAATTATCCAGTTTGCTACTTCTCCAAAGGAAAGTGGACAAGCACCAATCTTCGTAAACTGAGCTGGGATTTTCCAAGCACTTCAACCAAAACAGGCAAAATATAAAACAGATTTATTAACTACAGAGGATTAAGTGATTATAAGTAGCAAGTATAAATATCAAAGTTGATTACTTAACAAAAATAAATTCACAATCTAAGTTCTACAAACTAAACATGATTTGAATCAAACAGTGTCTCACTCTGACAGACAGTACAAGCAGGTTACAGATCCTCAGTACACAGGCTGGGACTCTTTCCCAGCCTGGGACCACCCTTCCCCAGTTCAGTCTTCATCCTCCAGTCGTTTTTCCAAGTGTTGAGTTGGAGGGGAGGAAAAGAGAGGCCAAGTGATGTCACTGTCTTTTATATTTCTTCCGGCTTGCTGGAAGGATCTTTGCTGTGACCTGGCTTAGTCCACTCCCATGGTGCACCTGCCTCCTTTGAGAAGTCTCTAGAATAGTGGATTCTTTTTCTTGATCGGTGCTGATGAGATACTAATGCTGTCTGGATACTGATGGTTATACCATTGTTGTATCTGAAAGGCTGGTTGTGGATGTTCCCAACTTCAACATATTTCAGTGACACATACAGCAATACTTCATAACTTCACATGTAATGATAGCACATACAATCCAACAGGATATTAATGTTCAACAGATCAAGACTTTTAAAATGATACCTCACAAGGCATACTTTGTACAAAACATATCAATATCAGTGATGAATATAGGGGTTCCAGGATGTTACTTTGAGATACAGAGTGTCACAGTAATAAAAATTCAGCAACAGAATCCAGTGCCATCAGCAAAAATGGCTCTGCAAACTCAAATGTTGAACTGAACCTTTGTTATCCTATAAAGAAACAGTGGATGAGTGCAATGAGATTTAAAACTAAATAAGTAAAATTGTACTATTGTGACTGGGAAAGAGTGTGGCAGCAGCCACCATGAGAGAGGTGTAACATGCAAGGTGGAAAGCCAAGATCTAGATATCTGGGAAAGGAAAGGAGTCGTCCAACATAAAGATCTGTCCTCATTAAAACAAAGAGTCACAAAAGAGTGTAATTCCGCTTCCTGCAAACAATGGAGACAGGTGAAGCAGCATTAGTCACTAAGGCTGACCGGAAGGGACTGTTGTTAGAAATCAAAAAGATGGATAAGGAAATGAGGGAAGAGTTCCAGTCTTATGTTAAAGATATGAAAAATGAAATTAGATTAGTGGGAAAATATCAGATGTGGAGATAAGATTAAGTAAGTAATTCGACAGGATTACTAATCTAGATGAAAGAATCCAAATCACTGAAAAAAAAAAGACAAAATTAAAATGGGAAGACACAGAAAAATAGAGAATACAGGAATAATTTAAGTTTTAAAAGGTACTCCAGAGGAGACTGAAGGGAGAAGTCTTGTGGACACACAGATATTATTTTCCATAGCAAATTAAAACTGGGAAATAAAGATCACATTCATATTAGAGGGCTCATAGATCCCTTTTTCCCAGGACACCAGCATGCTCTGTATGTTTTAAACAGAAAACAATAAAAAATAATTTGTCAAGCAGCTAGATTTTGTATTACACATTATTGGAACCTATGCAATATACCTATGAATTGTGGTATAGTAAAATATAGACTCCCCTCGCAACAGAAGATCTTTCATACCAAGCATTTACACAAGAGAAGCACCAGAAAGAAATAGGCATTTAGAAATTTGATGACCCTTTCTAGCAAACAGCAGGAGGGTTCTGCAGCCAGCAAGCCAGAATCTTTATCCAGGTTCTTTGACTAACCTGATGCTGAATATGTAATATATTATTATTGCAACTTTGCCTTCATAAGGAGTTACAAACAAAAATCCCAATACTGACTGAACACCTAATTTATACTCGTCAGGAATAGGAAGAAACATTTCATGGAACCTGAAAACACAATTCAGCCTGACATATTTCTAGGCAGAAATGCTTTTAGCTTATTAATGTGGAAACTTGTCCATTATTTAGTTTCTTCAGATTATAAACAAAAGATAATTTAATATTGTTTTAAACTTTTGACAGTTCTAATGTTAATTACATGTACTGCATTTTATAAATCAATATTTCTTACATAAAATGTTATTTAGCTTGCCAAGTGTAGTAATAGATAAATGCATTTGCTGCTTTTTTTAACCTCAATAAATGACATACTTGCATCCAAATGACAAGAAAAAGAAAAATAAGATTTGTTTCAAAATGAGACAAGGTTAACTTCTAGCTAGTCAGAGAGAGAATTTAAAACCGCATTTTGAAAATAGATGTTACAATTTATTTTAATGTTTGCATAGATCATCTTTTGCTTTTGATGTCAATGTATGATGCTACCATATTTCAGATTAGCCTAATGCACACAGCATTATAATTTCAATTACAGTGCTACAGCTGTTGGTCAAAAACAGAAAAACGGAGCCCAAGAGATCGGATCTCCTTTGTGAAAGTTCTGACGATGCAACTCACTGCGACAAGTGATAAAAATCCACCATAAGAAGAATGATAATGACCAAAGCAAAAGGGATCCTTGGGCAAAAAGGGACAATGTGATGAATTAACAGGGGAGGAGGTGGAGGAAGGTGATTCTACCTCTGTATCTGGCATTGGTTAGACAGATAGAGAAACGTATCCAGTTCTGGTGTCCACTTTTTAAAAAGAGGATATTGAAAAACTGAAGAGTGGAGATGCTTAAAGAAGTCAATATGTTTATCTTATCGAAAAGAAGATTGAGAGCAGACATGTAAAACCGGTGAAAAAAAGAAGAAATTGGGCTTGGTTTTGCCATAATTGACTTGTGTGTTGCTTTTTGGCTAGTTTTTGGCTTGTAGCTTGTTGGCTTTGTAGCTTGTTGCAGCTTCTTTTTTTTTTTTATAAGCTCCCTGCAGGCAGGGGTAAAGGTGTGGGGGCAAGCAGGGGCAAGGGGGGAGAGAATCAGGGGTGCACAGAAGGCCCACCACAGTCCCAGACTGCACACTGAGGGGAATCTGGAGTGTTGGAGTTCTTAAGGATTGGCTTGTTTTGGCCTTGTTTTGAAATGGGATTAGCTTGACTTTTGGCTTATTTTGAAAGTTGGGGTACTTATTGATGACATAAAAGCTGGCAACTGTGATTAAGAGGTGACTTGATTACAATGCATAAGCACCTTCATAAGGGAGAAAATACTGGGTACTAAAGGTCTCTTTAACCTAGCAGAGAAAGGCATAACAAGAACCAATGGCTGACAGTTGAAGCTAGACAAATTCAAATTAGAAAAAGTCAGAATTTTTTAACTGTGAGTGTGATTAACCATTGACACAAACCACCAATGGAAATAGTATATTCTCCATCTCTTGACAGAGGTGCTCGAACAATTTGTACAATGTAGGTGCTGAGAGCCATTGAGCCAAACCATAAGCCCAGTATATCACACAAACCACTTCAAGCCAACACCCCCAGCACACCTTGTTCCAGCACCTAGGTCTCTTGATGTCTTCTAATGAAGACAGGATGTCTTTCTGGGAGTAATGTTTTAGTCAAACAAGTTATTGGGCTCAATACAGCACTGTCAATTTAATCACCTGTGATATACAGGAGGTCATACTAGATTATCTAATGGTCCCATCTGCCTTAAATGCTGTGAATCTGTGACGTGCTTCCTAAAATGACGACATTCTCATAGTATTTGCAAAGGTTAAATGACACAACACAAGAAAAATTAGAATTTAGAGTTAAAGAAACAGACAGTTGTGTTGACATGACATTTCAGCTTAATTTGTTCTGACCTGAAAATGAAAGAATCCCAGGGTATATCAAATTCATACAAAAAACTAAATTAGACATAACCAGGGTCTCCTTAGTTAGATCCACTGCCTGGACAAAGGTCAGGGGAAGAAGAAAGCAGTGACTATCATCCACTAATCACCTAGTCAGAGTAATGAAATAGTAAACAGAAATCACTGCAAATAAAGGAAAGAACGGTGATTGTGGGAGAAGCCAAAACAAAAACAAAGCAAACCACAACCCCACCCTGAGCAATCTTCTCACACTAGCACTGGCCTGAGATTAAATAGAATTTACAGTATATTTTTAATAAACTGCAAACTCAAAAGAAAAAAAGTCAGATAATTTGGTCTGTCTGCCAAAGCAGGACTTGGAAGATAATGTAGTACTTTCATGGGACTGCAAAGACCAGGAGAAAGCACAGATTAAAATGGTTTTGATTAAAATTGTCCAGACCAAAGTGAAAATGCACCTCCAAGTTGTCAAAAGGCTTTGAGACAAGAGAGAAAAATCTACTTTAGGTGGAGCTCAGTTATACAAGTTTGATAGAGTCTAGGGCTGGCCTGCAGACCACCCTACCAAACGGTCGGAAATAGAGATCTACAAAAGAGAATTTCTGCACACTTAACCTTCTCACCAAAGTAAATGCCAGGAAAATTAGAAAACAAGGAGAGTTCCTGGTTAGCTGTTTGTAAGAGACTTTAACGACAGCTTATCACAACACTTCAGAAAACTTGCCAGCTCCCACAACTCCCAAATCTCACATCAAATATGAGGCCTTGTATTCAGCAAAGTCAAAGAGGAAGGAGCAGATAGCTTTGACTGATTGCAGTTCCCAATCAGAATGATTTTTTTTATTCTAGGACTGTGAAGAAGACGTAGTCTGTTGATATTGATGCTGATGTCTGAGATGAGCAATAAGATGAGGATTGAGAATAAGACTGCCTCTGATAACAAAAAGGAATAGGCAATTTCCTTCTAGCATTAATCTAGTTTCTTTCCAATTTTCTAAAAGTTAATTCAGTTTGTTAGTGAAAAGACTATCATTTTTAAAAGGGAGGTCCTCCACTTTAATATCCACAGTCAGTGAAGACAAAGGCAGTCATGCATGTCTCCTCAAAGTAACAGCAGATGTCCATGCTCTGGCTGAAAAGTCAGAGGCAAAGGAAGTCCCAAAAACATGTTTCAACACATTTTGTCCCTCCATTGATACTACATTTGCCAATATCCTCTTATAATCTGGGAGATCCTACACAAACAAAAACATCTTTTTTCCACAGAGGGAATTATTAATAGGCCATCACTGCCTAGTAATTAGCCACCCTAAATCCAAGAGAACAGGAAGAAAAAAATACCTCCCAAGGGCATCAATCTTCTTCCCTTCTCTGTCTTCAGGAATCAAATGGGCTTGACCTGAGCGTATTACTGGCTGTAGCAGCCACCAGAGAATTTGACTTGGAGTCAATGTGAAAATACAAGAAACCCCCATGAAGAATCTGATACATCTTGACCACTTTCTTAGATAGATATGACAAGAAGCAGGGGTAGCACAAACAGGAGGCAAAAGACCACCCAGCATAGGGTAAAGACATTCTATTCCTGGAAGAAGCAACAACAAAGTAAAATACGAGATGTGACACCTCCTCCACAGCAACTGAGGATAAATTCAAAGTGGATGCCATATGACTCACTAGGTCATAGAACTGAAAATCATCCTCAGAAAGAGACAATGTGGAAGCAACACCCATATGATCGCCAGGTGACAAATCAGGATCAAAGTCTGTATCCATCTGATCCTGTTCAAAAAGAGAAGCCATCTCTTCAGCCTCTTCTTCAGACACAGTATGAGGCATTACTTCCTGGGCTGCAGATAGATCCAGTGGAACTGGATCCAAGGATTCCCCAGCCACCAGATCCTTATCATATGAGATGTCATAGTTCAGTCCATAAGTCAGATGATTTAAGAATTCATGTGGTGGAACCCAATAAGGCTACGGAGCCCAGGACTGCCAGTCTTTCCAATAGCTGGGATCCAGAAACATACCCATAGGAGGAGTGACAAACTGTCCAAAAGGCTGAAGAAACCCAGACTTAGGTAGCATAAATCTGAATTCAGGTCCTTTAACTCTTCCTCTAGCCTCCTCCCACTGAAGATATGACCTTGGATCCACTACAGACCTCAGTGGATATAGCAACAGCACTGGAGAGAAGGATCTGCCTGGTGATCCTGAAGGAGTCTTAGAAGCAGGAGGCAAACTTGGAGCTGGAGAAAGTCTCTCAATATCCTTCCCTTTTTTTCAGGTGAAGGGAATGCAAATCTAGGAACCAATGAAGCCTCTCTCTCTTCCTCTCCCCCACTAGTCTCTCACTCAGATCTGAGGAATACTCCAAAGTGGAATATTCAACATTAGCCACCACAGCAAAGGTCCTTTTCAGATCTGAGGATGGCCCTGTGTAGCAGGGTAGTCACCCGCTCCAGCCCTGAAAGGGTTACAACCAGCCCGGGGAGAGGGCTGAGGCTGAGAGAAAACACCTAGGCTGATTGGGGAAACAGCCTCAGCTGGGGCCACGCCCCAGTCAGGCCACAGCTGGCCCTATAAAAGGCCGTGGGCCAGGAGCATGCAGAGTTTCTCTCTAGCTGTGGAGAAAGACGGGCCTGGCTGCCTGGGAGCTCAGCAGGGTACCTGGAGTTGAGCACAGCTGGGAGAAGGAGGTGGGGAGCTCCAGCCTGGAAAACCTCCAGGCTGAAGGCTGGAATGGGTACTGCTAAAGGCTGGAATGGGTACTGGGGTTCCAGAGGTGCAGCCCAGGGCACGCAAAGGCAGCAGGTCCAAACTCCCCTTGCTAGTGATGAGTGGTTTACAGACTGCAGTCCACCCCAGTGAGTGGGGGCTAGATGGTGACTGGCAATAGCCACTGAGGGGAGGGTTGCGGGTTCCCCAGGGAGGGGAGACCCAAAGTGCAGGGACACTGCTGGGGCAGCACCCCAAGATAAAGGGGCACTGGGGTCCAGGAGGGACATGGAGGCCAGTGGCAGGCAAGACACCAACTACAGAGGATGCTCCAAAGGCTGGAAAAGCTAATTCCTGGGACAACCAGCAGGAGGCACTGCAGCGGTGAGTCGTCGCCTCGCTACATCCTGGCACAGGAATGAAAGATGATGCCAGTCCCATAGACCTAGAGAGCAGTGGATCCAAAATGAGACTTAGCTCCACACAGGTCTGGGCTTTGAAGTCAAACCAGGAACCATTTTAGGTTTCAGAGTGGGAAATGCAGAGGCCATGTCAGACTTGGATGGATCTGACAAATATGACATACAGATCTGGCACTGCTAAGAATGGCCTTCTTCTCCCTCAACTTTTGCCTTCTGAACCAACACAGCTGGAACCAATGACACTGTAACGCTGAACCAGCGAAGGTTAAACAATCAGCAATCTGAGTAACCTGGAAGCAACCCTTAAGGACATAGCAAAAGGGTATTGCCATGGTAAACAGGGCCATTCCTTGTAGCTAGTTATCAAAGCCATGTTAACTAGACTCGTATCTTTAACATGTTTGCCTGTATTGTTAGAGAATTAAGAATAAATGCTAAATGTATTTGTCTGTGTTTATATACATCTTATTAAAAGTTTAACAAAGTGATCTAACAAGCTTGTAGATGCTAAAATCCTGTTCTTGTCCCATAACGCTTCATTACTCTATTCTGTTAATTCAGAGATCAACAGGGACTGTTATACTTAGATGGGACTTGGGGTGTACTGATATTATTGTCCTCATTTCTCTTTGAAACTTGTAATTCCACATAGTGAACTGTCTTGATAGTTTGAATGGCTGTTGCTAACTGTATTGTCTGAGAAAGGACACATTGAGTAGAGATCAAACTGTCAGCTTGCTTTCATTAAAGCCTACCAGGTGGAGTTACCTGTGAGCGTCTAGCTTGCTTCAACAATAAAGGAAGCTTCAGGTCTGATTCTTTTAATCTTAGGTCTGCTTAAACTTGAACAGGGAAGGCCTAAACCATAGTACTAAGGTCTCCAGGTAGACATCTGGATTACCCTGGAATTCTCATGGAGAAACAGACTCAACACCTGAACTGCCTATGGGACTATAACCTTTTAACTTGATTCCATAAAAACTTTTACAAATCAGCAGCCTCACCATCTCTGCTATGAAACTGACATTACACACAGTTGTATATATTGATCTCTTAACCATATATAACTCTCTCTCTCATTCTTTTTTTTATTAATAAATCCTAGATTTAATTAATGATTGGCTGTAAGCGTGCATTTGGGTAAGATCTGAAATATTCATTGAGTTGGTGGGAAATGTGTCTGGTCCTTTGGGACTGGCAGAACTTTAAGTATAGTGAATAAGGTTTTTGATAACCCCTCGCTATAGGCTATCTAGATGTGAGCCAAATGCTGGAGTGCCTAAAGGGAACTGTATATGACTTCTGGTTAACGACTGTGGTATTACAGCAGTTTTTTTGTTACTGGCTTGGTGAATCTAATTATAGAATAAATCACCAATCTTGGGGATTGTCTGCCATAAATCTTCCAGTCTGCCCTGAGTTGGCATTCTTAGCATGGCCCATCCAGGCTCCACGATCACAGACACAGGAAGTTTTAAGAGGAGGATCTGATGGAACAGGAGCCAGATCTAACAAAGATCCTGATCTCCGGGATCCGTTAGGTATCTCAGTCTTGCTAGACAAAGTAACCAGAGTTGAAACAGGTCTCTTACTCTTCAGATCTGACAATCCCTCAGAATCCAACAGTTTAGCAGCAAGAGCTTCATTAAGTTCTGCTATTCCTTACGTGCTCTGGACGTAACGGTTCATCAAATAGAACACTCAGAAGGAGAATGACCTTCTCTGAGTCACTTAAGGCACCTAATGTGGTTATCTGACATTAGAAATACAACTGGATATGAAGCACATTTCTTAAATCCCTGCTTCATCTTCTTTGGTTCTGCGATTACATGGAACCAAACCTACAAATTTTGCTAACTAACTATAACTACCTTAATCTACACTATGCACTAAACTAAACTATTATAAATTATCCAGAGGCACTAAATAGGAGAAAGCCCTGGATCCAATGGACTGGATCAATTCACTTCTGTCTGATATAAAGTTGGAAGGAACTGAGGTGGCAGAGAATGCAGAGCCCCCCATGCATAGCCTCACCCTCAGAACATCTGGAGATGCTGAAGGGAGGAATAAGAGGGTATGCACATGTGCTCCAACAAGCACTGCTTGGAGAAGGTTCTACCATTAGGCTGCACTGTGAGGCACAAAAGTGAGAATATGCAGAGCCACTCAAAGAATAAGCAAATTAGATACTGCACAGTGTCTAACTTCCTATTTCAATTTGTCCCCTTCTTTTTGAGCTTACACCCAAACAGAACAGGGTTTTCTTAAGTCTAAATCTTGACTTATAAGAACCTCTGTGTCTCGTAGAGAGTCAGCCCTGGGCATGTCTGCAAGTTTTGTAAAATCACTCTCTGCAGAAGACAATCTGTTGTGCCACTGATTCCCTTGATTCTCTGCAAGATCTCTCAAGTACCTCCAGTCATCTGTTTCTCCTGTATACATTAAAATGAATCATCTAAATGACACTTAAGAAATTGGACCAGACGAATTCATAACCCAAAACAAAGTTGTTTGTTAAAAGTAAAAGCTATTAATCAAATAATTTATTCTGCAAACTGTATGGGAGACTGAGGCAGCTATATTTGACATTTTACACATATTTACTGGTACTACGTTATAGTGTACTGCTGTTCTGAGGTCACTCTTGCCAGGTCCACTAGATAAGAAAAATGTTGTAACTGAAATATATCCTAATAATATGCTCTTTCCCAATAAGCAAACTGTCTCTGAAAAAAAAGAAAGAAAAAGAAGGTATGTGGTTTTTTATTTCACTGAGGAAATACACTTGCCAACCAAGATAATTTTTTTACAATTAAAAACAGTTCACTGCCCAGCAATAGCTCTGGCCTCTTGTCACAGCAAAGCATCAGTGGGGACATAAAGGGAAGAAATAACAATTTCCAAATGATCTTAGAATCATACAATTATAGGGCTAGAAAGGATCTCAAGAAATCATCAAGTGCAGAGTCCCTGCGCTGAGGCAGGACCAAGTAAACTTAAACCATCCCTGACAAATGTGTCCAACCTGTTCTTAAAAACCTTGAATGACAGGGATTCCATAACCTCTCTTGGGTGCCTATTCCAGTGCTCAACTTCCTTTATAATTTGAAAGCTTTTCCTTATATATAACCGAAATCTCCCTTGCTTCAAGCCTATTTCTTCTTGTCCTACCTTCAGTAGACATGGAGAACAATCGATCACAGTCCTCATTTACAGCAGCCCACAACATACTTGAAAGACAATTATCAGGTCCCCCTTCAGCCTTCTTTTCTCATGAGTAAACATGCCCAGTTTTATTAACCTTTCCTCACAGGATAGGTTTTCTAAACCTTTTATCATTTTTGTTCTCCTCTGGACTCTCTCCAGTTTGATCACATTTCTCCTAATGTGGACACAGTATTCCAACTGAGGCCTCATCACTTCTGTGTCTTACATAAGCCATTCCTGTCAATACACCTAGAATGATATTAGCCTTTTTCACAACTGCATCATATTGTTGACTCATTCAATTTGTCATCCACTATAACCCCCAGATCCTTTCCAGCAGTACTACCAACTAGCCAGTTACTCTTCTCTTGTAGTTGTGCTTTTGATTTTTCCTTCCTAAGTAAAGTACTTTGCACTTATCTTTATTTAATTTCATCTTCTGGAATCATACTAATGCATCAACTTTAATTTTGAATTTTAATTCTGTCCTCCAAAGTGCCTGCAACCCCTCCCAGCATGGTGTCATTTGCAAATTTTATGGCCATATTCTCTACTTCATTATCCAAGTCCTTAATGAAAATATTGACTAGTACTGGACCCACGACTGACTCATGTGGGACCCCAGTAGATATGCCCTCCCAGTTTGACAGTGAACCTCTGGTAACTAATTTCCAAGTATGGTCTTTCAACCAGTTGTGAATGCATCTTATAATAATTTTATCTATGATCACATTTTCCTAATTTGTTATGAGAGTGTCATGTGGGACTGTATCAAAAGCCTTACTAAAATCTAGACATGTCACATCTACTGCTTCCCCCCAATCCATAATACTTAACTCTGACTTCAAGTTTTGGATATTTGGTGTTCAGCCAATTGGAAGATAACCGGGTCTGTATGTTCTTGAGCCTCATGATTCGCACAGCAGCCCATCCCTCCCTTTAGCCTCTACAATTTATGATATACCCAATTGCAAGACAAAACCATATGCATATATGGCAGCTGTTTGCCTAACCTAAACCAATACAATAAAAATATTCATCTGAAGCAGGCATGAAGGCTATTATAATTTTGGAAATAGAAAAAGATTTAGCAAAAAACAATACAAGGAATATACCCTATACAAATACAAGAAAAATTAAAGAAAAAAATCATAGGGGAAGTTCAATGGAAATGTCAATATCTGTTGGGTAACAGAAGAGAAGAGATCTTTGTACATTTAGAAATAAATGATTTCGGAGCTTTTAGTCATATACAATATGAAGGTGTATTTTGTAATGTAAACCAATGGATGTTGTAATCCTATGATAATACTCTGCGATATTACCTACTGTGAAGATAGAGGAGCTTATAAAATGAACTAACAGGTGAGGCAGGATACACATTTCCTGGGAGGGGGGTATCACAGTGATACTGACAGGCTGAGACAATGAGCTGCTTTCTGTGAGGGACACTTGCTTTTCTTCACCTTCTTTTGTAATGTAACTAAGGCACAAAGAAAGAAAGGATACATTGGATATACTGATCTTACTTTTTTTAGCATTCAAATTACAGACGAAAGAATAGCTTGCAGTAAACCAAGCATTGCAGACTGCAAATTGAAGCATCTTAAAATTATTTCACATTCTAAATATCTTTATCTACTTTTTAAAAAAAAATTGTAGAGTGTTATGTGATACAGCATGGCCAGAGGGCAGCAGGAGAGTGTTAGCAGGGAGCCTTATTCCCTGCAAGGGGAGGAAGGTTTGCTACAGGTTAACTAGAGCACTGAAGCCAATTAGAGCACCTGAAGCCAATTAGAGCACCAGCAGTCAGTCATGTGATAAAAACCCCCTGCTTCAGCCAGACAGTGTGGGAGTTGGAGCAGGAAGGTTTTGTTTGGAGCAGAGAGCAGTTTGAAGGAGTTGGAGAAGAGAACGGTTTTGAAGAGAGACAAAAGGAAAGTTTGGAGGAGTGCTGTGGTCGGGCA
Organism: Chelonoidis abingdonii; assembly: GCF_003597395.2. Classification (NCBI taxonomy): domain Eukaryota; kingdom Metazoa; phylum Chordata; order Testudines; family Testudinidae; genus Chelonoidis; species Chelonoidis abingdonii. The sequence continues at coordinate 9,953,376 of NC_133777.1, forward strand.
ACTGAGAAATCCAAAAAGAAACCCAGGTAAGGGGCACCGGCTTGTGTAGAAGGAGGGCAAGAAGCCCCTTCACAAGCTGAAGGGCAGGAGAGGGAAGTAGCCCAGGGGAAGGAACTGCTAGTTCAAGTGGTTCACCACAAACCTCAGGGCCCCTAGGTTGGGACCTGGAGAAGAGGGCATGCCCAGGTCCCTCCCTCTCCACTCCCCTCCTCAAGGACACTAGTGGGGTAATTAAAATACCGATTCAGAGGCAAGCAATGGCGCCCTGAACCTTCCCCAAAGAAGAGAAAGCGCGAGACCCAGCATAACAGTACTGGCAATTTGCCACAGTTATATGAATATTGTCTGTTTATACAATTTTCAGCAAGAGAAGCAACTCCTTTAATCTTATATTCATGTAGTTTATGAAAAGATTCCCTTTGACTACAAACAATTCAGTATCTAATTGTAATAACAGATCTTTGAAAATACATGCTTACCCAGAACTCTTTGTGCCTGACCTAAAATAAAATAGACTGAAATAATAACACATTATTATTGTTTCACTAGAATGTAAATTAGTTGCTTTTTTTTGTTTGCTTAACGTCCTGAAGCAATACTAAACAGGTGGCAGTTTTGAAATTGGTTTCAGGTGCAAAGCCATTAAATTGGCATGTTCTATGATTACAGAAAACATGTATTGGACAAGTGCCAAATCAGGAGGCTAACAATAAAATTGATAAGTTTTAAATTAAAGCAACATACGTTAAATTGCATTATATAGTTTTCTGCATGTGTTTCTTCTCAGCTTGCAACATCTGGCCACAATCTGCTATTTGTATAACTGTACTCCATAGTTTACAAGTATCAAATATAGCTTTATTGGCAGGGGAGAGAAGCTTGCTTAAGTGATTTACATGTTGAACAAAATAAAATAAGACCAGAGCAGATTTTACCTTTAGATGCCAAAATAATGAAATTGTGTACACAAGGCTCTCGAGTGACTTTAGTAACCCCTCTTTATTGCTTCCAGCCAACAAATTTTGCTGATAATCAGCAGAAACATAACATTTATTCCATCTGGCCTTTTGGCTACTGGTTTATAATACTGTGAAAGAAAATGGAACCTGTGCATTATTGCAGGTAAACTCTTAATCAGTAAAGTTATATGAAGGTACACTAAAATACATGATTCCCGCTGGGAGTCAACAGGACCACAAGGCTGTTTTTCTTTGAGAAAATGAGTGCAATGCTAGCCTCTACAAGCAATAATAATAAAAACTCACATAAAACACTTCAGACTTTGCTTCCCATTTGAAATAGCTGCAGGCAACATTCAGAATATATCTGTCAAATTGATATTATCAACACAACAGGGGCATGCCTGACTCGTTCTATATTTGTTCTGGAAGTTCACTTTTAGTGGTCATTAGTCAAGTAGGAAGGGTACAGGAGACCAAAATAATTCACACTACACAGGCACACAATTATGCATTTAAATACTGTTTCTAGATGCTTGTCTGTGGGCAACAATCACATGAGATTTAACAATTAACATTCAACATTCAAGACCAGACATTCTGAAAACGATGGGTGATGTGTGGTACCTAGTAATAAAAAGACCTATCTTGATCTGTGACAACCTGTGCCCACATCTTTAATTTTGTTCTTGACATCTGAAAACTATTTCAAATAGACAGACCCATCTGAGGGCAAGAATACTACAGCTAGAGACAAAAATCATTCCAAAAGAGAGACTAAAATGTAAAGGTTAAAACCTGCATAAATGTGCAGTTTGATAAATGCAGACTGTTTTCTTTGCTATTTAAAATCGTTTCAACCATTAAGCTGGTGAAATTAAAAAAGTTACTTTCATACTATTAATATATTTTAAAATATAGCTACACTTCAGCTTCATGCACCATTGTCTTTGGGATCAGAGCTAGCTGAATACTCCAAAAACAAATCTTCTCATGTGGTACTTGGTTTTATTATGTTTGTGCCCCTTTTTCTTTGCTCTTTTCAGACAGCTTTTTGTTCACAAATGTTTGATGAATGATTGTTCTTCATAAAAATACATGGGTTTGGGCATGCGAACAAAATTATTCTTGTTTTTCTGTTTAAAAGGGTTCAGCCCTATAAGCAGGGAGGAAAAACAATACCATGTGACCAAGATGACTATTTACATACCACAAATAACAAATAGCAAACAGTTGAAGTAAACCAATTATGATCAATCCATAGGCTGAACCCATTGTTTATCTGAATTATTCAGCAGACACAGATAAATATATTCACAGAAAGGAGAATCAGCTCACAAAAATTAGTCTGTTATTTTTTAATTTGTACTGGGTGAATAATTCAGTCAGCTCTATTCTTTAGGTAGACATGCATTAAGGACTGCTAGAATGAATCTATGAATGAATGGAGAGGTGCTATCATCATAATTGTAGTATTATTTAATGGACTTGAAAGACAACACATAATGCAATATCTTTAGATCAGACAATGATTTTTAAGTGAGGGTGTGGTGAGCGTCATTTTGGCACTGATACAGTGTTTGTAAGACTGGGATTCCAACATCTGCCCTGTACAGATGGCTCCTTTTCTTACAGAGCTTTGAGTTGAGGAAACATTACATCTACGAATATGGTTCCCATACCTTGCTTCTTAGTTTACTTTGCTTGCAGAAGAAAATTGGTAAAGACTAGAATAATATACACATCCTCCTTAAGCTACACACACAGTACTACTTGCTTGTATGAAAAGTGTTTTTGTTTGGTTTTAGGATCATACAATGTTGGTAATGAACGATAGCAGCTCTTCTGTAAAAGTAAAAATTCAACTTCTCTGTGATGTAGCATTCAATATTATAAGCATTAAAAAAAGAACCATACACAGAGACTACACAGAAGCAAAAAGGGTCTCTGATCTCAGCCAGTAGGAAGCAACCATTATAAAATCAGTGTGCCATGCATTGTGTGCTTGATGATGTGTCTTTATACCAGAGCAATAATATCTACTTTTCAATGAGTGCTGTAAAGTGTGAAGCAGTCAGCTTTGGGGAAAATTCTGATTTTCTTTGGTACAAGAGATAATTTTCATAGTATTATATTTTGCAAACATTAAAAAGAATTAGACACACTGCGGCTCTCTTTGTCCATGAGTAGACAGCTGTCAGAAAAAAATCACTGTATCATGTACTGTGAAATTGGAAGTATGCCATTATTCCAAGGTAGATAATATCTGTTCTTTGTTGTCTGTTGAAAGATGCAAAAAAAGTGGTTGGAACGGAAGCTTGTGAATGATACATTATTGAGCCCATGAGTCAACACAAAACATTACTTCCTTGCACACAATTCTTGTGCCTCAAACTTAATGGACAACATATTTCAACTCCTCAACATTAATTCAGTTAATTGGACAGATCCTGGAGTATGGCTAATCTTTACAGCACAGGACCAGGGTTCCCTTGATCCTACTGCAGACTGTGTGCAGGGCTATTTCACCAGAATCCAGGTAGAACAATCTTCAGGCAGCTACAACTTACAATGCCTGCAAAAAGCCCTAAGGAGCTGAAAGTGTATCCAGGATACGCATGACACAATAGTATCTCAGCGGCGCAACCTCTTTGCTGCTACTCTGGCAGCAAGGAGGGAGAACCGCATAAAAACCCCTACATCATCTCAACACTACCACAGAGACACTCTTGCTCTGAGGTGATCCTGTTTCCTTAGCTAGTTCTAGGACCCGATCACACCAACAGCATGATGCAAAGAAGCAACTTAGCACCAGAGTTTACTTGGAGGAAGGGGGAAACTATAGATCAAGATAAATAAGTTATTTGTTTCAAAAGTTTACTTGTGTGAAATAATATTGCTAGCAGAAGCCTATTTCAGAAAACATTTCACCAAAATTACTTCAGTTACAAGTGCTTTGCTCAAGGTTTACACTAAGGATTAATTTTATCAAAGTAAAAAAATTTCATACACTGTCACAAATTACACAATTGTTAAATTCACTTTTAATCAACAAAATGAAAGATCGAACAATAGTTTACACTTTTCTTCCAGCAGATATCATCAGCTTGGAAAGCTAAGTTATTGTGTAGAATAACTACACTACACCATAATGGCAACTGATAGAATTGTTACTAAAGATAAACTTGTGAATAGTTACATTCACATAGCCATGGAAGCTAATATATAGCACTAAATGGGGGAAAAACAAGCACACTAAATACTACTACTCACTGAGATACGTTACCTTCTGATGTTTCCCAGTAGAAGAACGACTACAATAATATAGAGTAATACATAGAGATGGTAGTGAAAAAAGGCAGAACACATTCAAAATTGTGCCATTAAGTTCAATTTTGCTCCCATTTGGCTATATTAATATTTCTGGATTAAGTTAATCAACTTTTTAAATGTCCAAAGTTACCTTACAACTTTGGAAGTGTTTTTGCTTTTGCCAACATTTAGATGGAGATCTACATTCCCATGACCTAATAGACATCAAATTGTGAAAATGGCAGCGTCGGTTTGATATTTTTGTCCAAACACAACATTTTATGGAGGAGTTTTCAAAAGCACTCAATGTTGGCCTAACTCTGCTTCCAGTGGCTTCACTGGGAGCAATTAGCCCAACAGTGAGCACTTCTGAAATTATCACTCTTAATGATTCATGCATTTTTGCAACTAGTAGCTCTCAACCTCTGGCCCTAAAAAGTGGGAGAGAAAATGCTGAAGATACTTCAGCCTGTAATGATGATGTATCCATTTTATTTATTTAATTATTTACATAGAGCCAATATTTTTCATAGCTCTTTCTAAAACTCCATTTGGGGACAAGTATTTTAATTTACCATGTTGTTATGCCTATGTTATTTTAGAAAGAAAGAAAGATCTATCAAAAGCTAGAAGCAAACTAACAAGTCTGATCTGAAAGTTTGTCCAGTTCAGGCCTTATTTAGCAACTATCACAGAAAGTCTCTACAAGGAAGATTCTTTTATAAACCATATTGTTATAATATGTATTACGAAAAGAGCTAAAATACAACATAAATTTTATGTGGAAAGGCAAAGTGATAGCCCACACGAGTCAGAAACTGCATTAAACGATGCAATCTAATGTACATTAAAACTTCCATCTCTCCTGATTTCCAATGCTATATAATGGACATGCATTTCCAAACTTTTACAGGACTTCATAAGATAAACTAATAGCCTTTGGAAGAAGCAATATAGGCTATAGTGTGAATATGTACGTGCAAAAACCAATAGTTAAACATTTTGGAAAACACATTTTAACCCCATCAACATTAATTTAGTTAATCGGCCAGATCCAAGAGTGTGCCTGGTTTAATTTTCCTAGTAGTCAAAATACTATGCAATAGGTGGCCCATGATGTTGAATCTGTTGTCTGAACTGCAGTTCAGTGAACGCAGTAATCACTGTGTGAAAGTTGCTTGAGATTTCATTTTTTTAAATGTTAGTTCCTAGACTTTTTTTTTTATCTCTTATTGATTTCCTTGGTGTATTTCTTCTTGAATATTTGTGTGATGGTGTCAGCCATTCACACATCACTAGAATACTTAAGCCAGCAGTAGTTTCTTTGGGCCTTAAGGTTAGATCTTGGTGTCGGGTGAAGGAATTACAAATCCATGGCAGCTATCATTTCCACTTCTACCCCACTGTTATTGCTAATGAGTCTTCTAGTGTAGATCAAATTGCAGAGAAAGTTTCACTTAAATCTATTCTGGCAGCTATAACCCATTCAAAAGCAAAGATGAATGGACATGGTCCTTGGATTTCTAAGGGGAAGACTTCTTCAGAATACAGACAAGAGAATTTAAAAGTTGTAAGTACCTCTCAAGAGCGATTTAAAAATTAAATTGATCCTGTAAAGGCATTATCAACTGCATTTATAAGAGAGAACACCTTTTTATCAAGGAGAATTGAAATGATAGAAACTCAATTTATACTTAGAAAAAATCAGAATCCTTGAAGTTAATGAAGCTTAAACTATTTATTAGAAACTAAGAACCAAATGTTCCCAACTTATTAATGCACATAGATGTGAAATGTATGAAACAAGTAGTATGAGAGAACACTAACAGAAATGTCAATATCTGCTCCACCCTGGTCCTAGAGAGTATAGAGATCTTACTGCAGTTGCTTTGTAGCTAGGAGAAAACAGGCAAAGATGCAGGAAAGTACATGTTTCTTCTCTCTAATCCAAGCAGTTTCCAGATCAATAATCTGCCTGGAAACCACTGGTGGAGGAACCTGCAATAACTCTCTTTCTTTGTCTGCAAACGAACTTGGAAAGTGCAGTTTGCGGAAGTAGCCTGCGGATAACTAGAGAGTAAGAAAATGCCAAAGCTAAAGTATCATCCCCTTGTGTGTATGCATTTTAATACTGTCCTTGGTATATCATACACCAGCAGCTCTCAACGAGAGGTCCACAGCCCCCTGGGGATCCGCAAACAGGTTTCGTGGGGGGGGGGGGCGGTAGACTCATTGGAGCCCACCACACAGAGCTGAAGCATATTGGGGGGTCCTCAGAAGGAAAAAGGTTGAGAACTCCTGTCATACACTATTTTTTCCATGTAACCACAATATTTGAAGGTTTGAAAGCAGCTGTATAAAATTCATTTTTATCCTCACCATTCGATGAGTGAGCTGCCAGTGAGGGCTCAAATATGTTTTCCATCACACTGGAGTAAATTCATAGTTACATCATAGTAAGTACAAGTAAAATTTGGCCAAAAATAAGGGACAGATCCCCAGGACCTATTTTTCAATACAAGTCCCTGCTTCAGTCACCAAACATCATCCAACCTGAATACTCAGATTTTCATTCTGCAAGGTGCATGAACATTCCTGTGAGGTGCTGAACACCCTTAGCTTTCACTGACTTCAGTGGGTGTTTGGGGTGCTCAGCCTCTCGTCAGATTATGTCCTTAACAAAGCAGGGACTAATACTGAAGAAAAACATAGCATGCAACTGTGTAATTAAATACTGCCTCACAACTGCCCTTTGTTCCACATAAATTACTAATTACTTATACATGTAAATTTCTAATAGAATATTAGTGAATCATTAGTGAAAAAAAACCCTATGGGTTAAAAAAACTGCTATAATTCACCCAAATCACTACAGATGTTCAAAGGACCACTAAAGGCACATGACTATCTCTCTACCAAATCTCATGTCTAATAACAGGTTCTAAAGCTATTACAACAATTTTGTGAATTAATTTTAAATGACAACTCCTTATTTTTGCCCCCTCTCTCTACATTCAGAAATATTTGAACAGTTCTTGTTCAAACTTTCCAAAAACATTCACCCACAAACATAGACCAGACCCAGAAAGTTTCAGCCTGAAATTTAAGAAAAAGTTACATGGAACAGAAAATGGAAACAGGCGGATTTATCTGTGAGTGGCAATGCACCATCTATAACATCACTATGACACAGATACATGTACAAGGTGAAGTGATACAATTAATGTTTGCATTCCCCTTGATTTACAGTCATGATATTTGGTACATATTATGGCAAATTGTCAGCACTATTTTGATGGGTCTCATGCTTTCTCTTCTTTGGGGGGGGGGTTCAGGGCACCATTTCTCTGCAGTGGAATGTTAACTGCCCCACTAGTGTCCTAGAGGAGGGGAGTGGAGAGGGAGGGACCTGGACCTGCCCACTACTCCAGGTCCCAGCCCAGGGGCCCTGAGGATAGTGGTAAACCACTTGAACTGACATTTCTTTCCCCTGGGCTACTTCCCTCTCCTGCCCTTGTGGGGGGCTTCCTGCCCTCCCTCTGTACAAGCCAGGTGCCCCTTTACCTAGGGTCTTGGACTTCTTAGCTCACCACAGCACTTCTCCAAACTGTCCTCTGCTTCCCTTCAAAGTGTTCTCTGCTCCAACACCAATTCATCTCGGCTCTAACACCAATTCATCTCTGTTCCAACTCCTTCAAATTGCTCTCTGCTCCAACACCAATTCCTCTCTGCTCCAACTCCCACATTGTCCATTGAAGCAGGGGTTTTTATCATGTGATTGGCTTCAGGTGCTCTAATTAATCTATAGCAAGCTTTCTTCCCCTTACAGGGAATAAGGCTCCCTTCTAACCCTCTCCTGCTGCCCTCTGGCCATGTTGTATCACAGTATTCACTATGAGACACTGAGAACTGGGGGGAAAAAAACAACTCTTGAATTAGACATTTCTGTTACAAAGATTCTAACATTTTACAAAATGTATCAGTTTCTTCCATGAGATGCTCATGTTAGATATAAGACTTCTTTTGGTAAAATCATCATTTTACATTACCAGCTCAATTTAATGGATTTTAGTAAAGAAAATTGTTGAAAGCAAACGAGTGCACTGGAAGTAGCTATGATGATAGCCACAGCCACCCTAATGGATCAAGCTACAAACACTTCATATGAATATAATTATTCACATGTCGAGGTGTATGCAGCTTCTGGATCAGAGGTGGACTTCTATCTACTACTGACAATTCTGTGTTAAATGCCCAAAAATATATGTGACAGTGAATATATTGCAGAAGATACTATTTAATACATAAAAAAATCATAACTCAAATATTTTTAAATTGTATGTGACATTGGGCAACATGAGGAAGATATTATAACAATCATACTGCAATGTGTCACTGTGAGTGTTACAATACATCAGTTCCCTTTAAACGTTGGGTGGCATGCTCTGGGTACCAAGTTCCCAGAGAGGAGCAATGCAGGCACTCCAAACTTTAGGTAGTTCCATCTCTAGTCCATAAATGTTCACACACTTTGTGTAACAGAAAATTATTTTACCTGGGCTGCTGGAATCGAAGCAGTACAAATACCCAGGTACAGTTAGTTTAAGTTCAGGGGCGGCTCCAGGCACCAGCGCTCCAAGCGCGTGCCTGAGGCGGCAAGACGCGGGGGGCGCTCTGCCGGTCACCGCTAGGGCGGCAGGCAGGATGCCTTCAGCGGCTTGCCTGTGGAGGGTCCGGGACCAGCAGACCCTTCGTGCTTGGGGTGGCAAAATGTCTAGAGCCGCCCCTGTTTAAGTTAAAATAAAAGATCAACCCAATAGCTCCTAGCACAGTTTACTAGACGGGACAGTCTAGTAAAGGGGTAAAAGTGTGAACATGTCTCATTGTAATATCTCTATACTGCCCTCCCACTTACAGGCTACAGCCTTATATCTTCCTGCTGTGACTACTACTAGCCCAACTCTCAGTTTGCCATTTCCAGCTCCCATTCAGTCTATTATCCAGACTTCCCTCTAGCCTACTGTCCTGCTCTCATGCAGGTTCCTCCTTAGATTGATCACCTCCTGATCTCAGGAGAATTCTTCCTTGTCTAGCTAGTCTGGTGATTATGGAGCCGTCTTCTGATTAACTGTTAACTGGGTAACATAGTCCACTGGCTGGAACTTTCCCTCCAGCTCAACCAGATTGTGGAGAAGTAACCCAATCCTTTCAGCCAGCAATTTCATTACAATATTACTGTTTTATTTGTTTTGCAGTATTGAAAACAATTATATTCCTATATACTCAATTTTTTTAAAATAAAAACATTTTTTATTTGCAGTTTCAAATGTCACTTAAGAACTGGTGAATTGCTTTTTTATTTTATCATTTATGAAATATTCTAATACTAAAACAAAAATAAAGCTTATTGTTTAAACAAAAATTCTGTAACAACAAAATAGATTCCAAGTTGAGGTCTTGAGTGTCAAGTTACAGCCCAAAGAGAAATTTTATGTCTGAGTTCAGAGTTTCAATAGTCTGAGAAGTCCAGTTTGCAGTGAAAGTTCTGACAAGGTCTTATTAACCAGTGCAGTGGTTAACCATTACTGTAACAGTACATTTTAAAACATGACATTAAGAAGACGATATAGATACACCTGAAACCATCTAGTACGTTATGTAACAATTATCAGGTGCCACCTTGTATTTTCAAGAACTCCTTCCCTCTTTTACTTACAAGAGAGGAACGGCAGCTTTACCACCTTAACATGCGAGCATCTTTTCTCTTAACAAATTGGGTTAATCTTGACTCATTACCTAGTATATATTGAGACTTTTACACATCTTAGCCTGAGGGAGTTGGACTTTGTAATCAGACATGACTTTTAAACAACCTCTCATCTTTATATGAAGGTGAACTTAAACAACAAAACAAAAAATTTTCATCCTGGGTGTTTTAGGTCATCACACAAGATTGCACCTTGATTCACCCTCAAATTGAAGTGTATATATTAAACAAAACATATAATGCAAGCTGAGCAGTTGGAAATAATTGGAGGGCTTCAAATTTCTATTTTAATTTGACAGATATTGGGTTTCCGAGCTTCTGCACTGATTGAAAATTAATGGTGTGCCCCCAATGTTTTCAGAGAAGCTTCAATTCTCTGTACTGAAATTCTCCTAAAATATAAAGCAGTGCAATATTCACTTGCTGGAGGAGATTAAGATTTTGTACTTTGAGGATTCCAAAAGACAAACAAAATTCTCTAATTCAATTATATTGGATTAATGGCTTCTTTTAAAAAAAGCATTTAATATGGTTTCACTCCAGAACCACTCTTGATTAATTTTCAGAACTTCAGTGATTTCATGCATGCCAGTCTCCCTCTGTAATTCCAAAGCCACAGCTACGTATTTACATAATTTTATTCTAAATGATACAAAAGCTGCAGACTGTGTCAAATGTATACAGAACTGGAAACTGTATTAGTAACTGCTTGAATCGTGGAGTATAGACGGTTATGATAAATCTCTTTTCACAGCTGTGGCAGCTGTTGAAAAAGAGATGGCAGAAGTGTAAGTATAATGCCCTCTCCTCCCCATGCACACACACAAAATTCCAGTCCTGAGTAAATAATTTCCTGAATGACAGTAAATTGTATTCAAATCAGTACTGGAAACTGACCTGATGTAAAATAGTTTCCTCCTGTTTAGCCTAGTTTACAAACCAATCTCTCCTGTTACAATGGACAGTCAGCTGCTTTATGTCATGCTGTCATTCACAAATCCCTCCTGAGACTCTCCTCCTACTGACTCTTTTCTAACTTTAACAATGCAGGCACCAGCTGACGGGAAGAGCTACAGGCTACATTTCCCATATGAAATTCAGTAACTGGAGTTCCATTTATTAAAATATGTAAAAATCCTAATATAAACTAAAGACAGCAGAGTACCACAATGGCAATATCTTCCTATAAATCTAGTGACAATGAAAAGCAAAAAATTAAAATAAAGCCAAAACATACAAGCCAGACCTTCTGAACTATACATGAACAAACATCACCCGTTAATATGGAAAGGTGTTAAGGTAATCTGGCCCAGACTGTGGTCCACACGCTGACTCTTAAAGTAAAGTTGTCCTCCCAGTGGCATAAGGCTGGCAGGTAAGCTTTACACCACTACCCCAGGCAATTTCCAATGTGGGATGTACCAGGGACATGCCCTAGGACAGGAGAGAGCATGGCCAGAGCACACTACACTCTCAGCTTTCCTAGATTTGTGGAGCAGCCAACGTGTCCATGTGAGGTGCCATAACACTGCTCGAGGATGAATCAGGGGCCAGGCCCATAATTTGGAAAGTACAAAGCTGGCCTAAAGGCACCTTTGACTTCATATTGCCACCCAGGCTACAACTCATGAGCATTGTCACTCAAGAAGGAAAAAACCCACAAACTTTTGGTATATTAAAAAGTTGTCATTCACTTTGCATAGTTTATTAAATATTTTATCTTTTTATATGTATGAGCTATACCTGGAATGTTGTATACTACAATTGTAAATTATTTTGAAGTATTGCAGCAGTCACCTACCTCTGATAAAAACTGACAATTCAAGTGACAAGTAACTAAGTTAAAAAGCAAATTTATCAAAATTGTATGGGGCTAATTACATATTCAGTTTGTGTTTTCAGTAGATACCTGACCAGCTAGCATCTGTGCACATAGTTTTTATTGTGAGCTGTAGATTATCCTTTGATTAGGCCTTTAAAAATAACTCTCCAGAAAGATTCAAATCATGCACAATTTTAACAGTCAGGAATGACTATTTACTTTAAGAAACAAGGTTTTTCTTCTTCTTTTAGACAAAAATGACTTTGCAGTACTCATTACCACTAATGGTTCTTATATCTTATTAGTTACTCAAGACTAAATTCTGTAAAGTAAATATGTATTTATTACACAAGAAAACAATTGTTGGAGTGTGCCCTTATTCTATTAAACAAATACATAGTAATTATCCTTTTTGTTTTTCATACGATTACAAAAATTATCTTAAATTAGACCCAGGAGTTTAACAATTTATTTAGTAATTTATTTCCCCTGTCACTAGATTTGCTTCAAACACTTTGCAATACTTTCTGAAATAATCTAAAGTTTAACTATTAACATTAACAGCTCTTCCACATTAGCTACTATGAATATGCATCTATATTTCTATACAGTTAACTTTTGGCCAGTGCCATTTCAAAACAGCCAGTACGGACTTCAGCAGTGGCTTCATTAAGTTCAAACATTTACTGTGAGGCAATACTTCTTTTCAGAAGTATTACCAATATGTGCAAGTTTGTGTGCTCTCTGAGAACTGATACTCAAAGAATATGGGGAAGAGAGAGCAAAGAGTCTCCTGATCAATATAGCCAGTGGCCAAATGTCACAATCTTTCTCACTGACTGGTAGTACTTTACTCAGGTTGGCTAAGGCTTCAGTTTATTGCAAAGATTGGGGTATAAGGTAACCTCAGAGATAGGGTGACCATATTTCCTATGCTGAATACAGGACACATGGTAAAATTACTCGTATTCAAGTGAGTTCAATGGCAATCAATTGTGCAAATGTTCAAATTAACATCAAGTTGACTGAGCCCCTGTAAAAAAGAAATACTGCGTAGTTGGATTCTTTTTATTTACATTCTTATCTTTAAGGCTTGTACGTGGCGGGTAGGGGTATGTGTGTCACGCTTCACATGGGGAAGCGTGACACACATACCCCTACCCCCCACATACAAATGCACACATGGGAGTGGTGACACACACACTCCCATATGACTCTCTCACACAGCAGGGATGACAGACTGATAAGACCCTCCCTGCCCAGTGCTCTCGACCCTCCATGCCTGGCTGGAACTCCAGGACAGACCCACCCCTCCTGGTACTAGGCATCGCATCTTACCAAGACAACACGTGGGGGGTGGCATGCAGGGAGGAAGACGGGATCTGCTTCCAGCTGCACAGGAGGAGGAAGGGGAAAGGGATGACCAGGTCTGTGTCTTTGCAGAGCTCATCTCTTCCCCTTCCCCTGCCCCACTCCCATGTGGCTGGAAGCAGCTTGTCCCTTCCTGCCTGCACAGTGTCGAAAGGCAGCTAACACCTCCAAGCTGCTGCTGGCCACCGACATAACCCAGCCACCTCCTGTCCCCTGGATAGAGTGCAGGCAGGAAGGGGTTAAGTCTAAAGATGCATTGTACACCAGGGCCCAGGGAACCTGACTGCAGGGGCTTCAGAAAACCAGCCAGAGAGGTGGCTCAGCAGAGTAGGGTGCCCAGGGGACGGAGCAGTTCCACAATCCCTGTGGGCAGGACCCTGGAGGGGTGGCCGAAGAGGGTGCTAATCTCCTGCCGCAGGGGTTGCTGTGGTGCTTGCAGTTTGGGGACATGAACAGCTTGCAAATCGCTCCCCCTGCCCCCTGCCACTCCAGAGCTTGGTTGAGGGGCAGAGAGGCTTCCCTCTGCAGGGCTTTGGCACATGTAGGGCTCAGCTCCTCCTGGCCGAGCCAGAGGGTCTTGGGCTTTCCTGGGGCACTGGCCCAGCCAGAGGCAGTGGGGGAAGGAAGGAGCCTGCTGGCCAGGCTGTTTGGGAGCTGAGCATTCCGACCAAGGGCTGGTTGTCCACCCAGTGCTGGGAGGGGGATGCACCCCACTGCGGGGGCATATGGAGGAGCAGCGGGGTTGGGGGGTAGGAGGTGAAGGGACAAAGCAGGGAGAAGACAGCAAGAGGGGAAGAACATAAAGGGCCAATGGGTGGGCAGCAGAGGTGACATGTAACCGGCTGAGGTGACATGTAACCGGCTGCTGCTTGGTGCCTGTCAAAAAAAACCAACCACCACAGCTTGCAGTGTGCAGCCAGTGCCAGCCGGAAACAAGATGGGGGGCGGGGCCCTGCTGGCTGACAGCATGCAGTGGGGGCTGCGCTGAAGGACCAGCAGGGAGAGCAGCTGGCCCCGTGCACTGTATCTTCGCCCTGCCACCACCCTTGCACACCCACCCCCATCATTGGCTACTGGACCCCCCACTCATCACTAGTGCGTGGATCTAGACAGCTGCAGGACCCGCTAGTACTGATGGGGGGGAGACAGAAAATACGCGACAATTTGCCCATTTTAAAGAAAAAGTTGAGACACCTGCTGGACGGCTTAAATATGTGACTGTCCCTTTGAAAACAGGACATCTGAGAGCACGGGGATGATTTACAAAATAAACAGTTATGCTGCTTTGCAAAGTTCATGACAAAGTTGCTCAGATTGCAATAAGAATCAGCTAGAAGAGTCTGAGATTTCTGTTAGGCAAATAAAACAACAGAACTGCATTGCTCCTGCTATTTGCCCAGCTTCAATGCAAATGTCTTTCTCTTCAATCTCCCGTTGGTCACTGCCTGCAGCACCCTTAGCACCTGTCAAAGAATCTCTTGGACTTTATCCAGCATTCTCTATGCACAGCTTTGCAATTGTTGGTTCTCTGTCATACATAGGTTACCAGCTACCCATTTTATAATAATATATTCTCTTCCTTGGTCATAACCAGTTATACATCCTGGCTTTGCATTGGTTTTGTCCCTGGAACTCCACTCTCAAATTCTCAGGATACTCCAGTAACACTACAACTCGCTACTGCCTGGCATACAGGGTTCTTATAGAAGAATTTCTCTGCACCATTGGTGGCAAGTTGGGAATCCGTTGGAACGCTTGTTGACTTGGGTGCTCAAAAGTTTCTGTCTTTCTCCCAGATTTTCTCCAAAGAGCTTTGTTCTTTTCAGTATTTGCCTATTCTAACAGCTACTATAAGAGGCCGACTCCCTCCATGTTGGCTCCCAGCTTCTTTCTGATGCACAGACTGTTTTTACTCCCCTCCTCCATGTTTTGTTTACACACTCTGCATCAAGCCTATATTCCAATCAGATTTCTTTGATGGATGCTTAGCGCTCTCCAGCATGGTTTTGTTGTTACATTTTATTTTGCTCTCTTCTACACTGCCACCAGTTGCTCCTGCCCCTCATTTTGTTAGATGTCATTTCCACTTTTCTTCTTTAAATTAAACCCAGTCCATCACACTATGCCTCATGAAGATACTGTTTAAAGAAATAATTACAGTTAAACTAGGAATGATGCACGAATCAACAATGGATCATGAAGAACAAAATATTCTTCATTGCTGCTCATCAGTTTTTAAACTACACCCTCCCTCTCCACCATTCCTGTCACTATTTTTTCTTGCAAGAAAGAGAAATACACATACCTAACACACAATCACTACAATGGAAGTTGAAGTACAGGGTTTTATTTTATTAAGGGATTATTTTGAAAACAAATTAGCACATTGGACTAATTTAATATAGGTAATTAGTACTCAAGATCCTTTTTCTAGCTTTATAAGAAATCCTATGTAATATACGAGAGCAATCTGAAGGATTCATTACTCTTGGTTATTTGAAGACATTCAACTCTCTATACAACATTTGTTATTTCTAGATTGGCTCAAAAAGGTTAAAAACCAATAGCTGAACTGTTTCAAGCTGCAGAATTTCAGACAGGGCAATAAAATGCTCTAATAGATACAAGAAAACAAGGTTCATGCTAGCAAAGTATCATTATGGATCAGTAATTCACAATTATATAAGAGCCAGGGGTCAATGATACCAGCACACTGCATATATTTAATCCAATTGCTCTGAACATAATTTTAATAATCAAATTATGGTGCATTTGGAGCCATCGCAAGGAGAAAAATGGCTGCAAACACATGAAATGATAACCTTCTTATATGGAAAGTTGATCTATAAAGTTCAAAATAAAGGTTATACACCTATGACCCAGTCCTGGAGCATTCACTACTGTGAGTCTGGATATCAGGGAAGCAGAGTGACTACAGATTTTCCTCTGCCCAAGTTATCAGCAGGTGAGCTTTCCTTTGAAGGACTGTAGATACTGCTCCCCTTTGTCTGTTGAAATATGATGTGGCTCAAGTGTTATGATCAGCAAATGAGAGGAATCCAGATATGAGAACAGAACTTAAAGATCATAATGGATTGCCCTGAGTGCTCATTGGTTTATACGGTATTCCTTTCTTGTTTGGATCAGGCTTGGGCTCCATCAGTGTCTCTCATCCCTCCAGCCGGACACCTGTGGCGATAAATATCCTGACAGTTTCACTTATTGGAAAGTCTGATTTGCAATTGTTTGGGTTCATCCACCATCTGAATGACCTGAGACTCCTCCTGGGGAGAGAGACCTTCACTGAGAGGTGGATAAAAGATTGTTAATGGAGGGATGAGAGGAAGCTCTATAGCAACCTCATGAGAGCATAAGAATAACCACACAGAAGACCATTGATCTCAGAAGAGACTTTTTGGATAAAATTCCTCAGCCTCTCCCATCTCTCTCCCCCACTGGTTGCTGGGGGACTAAGGTCTTTGACTTTTCCGATAAGTCTACTAACACCTAATTCATGGGTTCACTGAATAGCCTGCCCTCAGAGAATCTTGAAGCGGCAAAAAGCAGCACAGCCAGTGGGTCTGACTTCCAGTTCCAGAGCCATGTGTATCAATATGCCACCACATTGTAGCCCATGGCATTACAGTATATTGGAACGCAAACAGGAAGGCAGCAGATACCAATGCAGCAGCTAAGGATATCTTTTTTAGACATGTGCCCAGATCTGAGGCTGTTCTGTATTTTAGTGATTCTATGTCAACCAGATTGTCAACCCATGCTAGACAGTGCTAGTCTGGCAAAACAATATAGTGCTTTACATCAGTAGATCTCAAAACTCAAAGGGCAGCTGAAGAAGCTTAAAAAATTGCTTTTCTTGATGATTCAACGCTCCTATCTGGAAGGTCCTCTGGTGCCAGAGCCTCCTCTGATGGAATTGTTGTGTCCTTTACCAGAGAGGACAGGACTGCATAAACTTTAAGGAGGGCGGCCAGATCTGATTTTGATTGGTGGACTGTGTAGTATTCTATAACCCAGGGGTCTCACACTCCCAAGAACCTCCTCAATGCGGCCTGCATGGCTCCAGCAATTTTGGGGCCGGGTTTATCCCTTGGCCCCACCTGCTGGACCCCTGGCATGCCCCCCGCACATCCCCCGGGCAATTTAAAATGGGCCGGGGCCCCGCCCACCACTGGCAGTGCAGCGGAGCCGAGCAGCTTCCTGCCTGCTCGCTCCACATGGCTGCCAGCCCCTCCCTGCAGCCCCTGGGTGGGGCAGAGCTGTGTGAATGAGAAGCTGCAGGGGTGGTGCCTGGGGACAGCAGTGCATGGAAGCCCCTCAACTCGCCCCACCTTGGAGCCCCAGGTAAGCACCGCATCCTCCAACCCCCTCCCAGAGCCTGCACCCCCCGACCACCTCCCCACATACCTCCTCCTGCCCTCAAACTCCCTCACAGAGCCTGCACCCCCTCCCCCTTCCCACACACATCCCTAGGCCCCAAACTCCCTCCCATAGCCTGCACCCGCTCCTGCCCCCAAACCCTCTCCCAGAGCCTGCACCCCTCCCCCCTCGAGCCTGCAACCCCACCCCTCCTCCTGCACCCCCACCTCTCCCCCAGCCCAGAGCCTACACCTAGCACTCAAATTCCCTCCCAGAGCCTGCACCCCTCACCCAAGCCTGCAACCACACCCTTCCTCCTGCATCCCCCACTCCTGCCCCAGCCCAGAGCCTACACCCAGCACCCAAATTCCATCCCAAAGCCTGTACCTCAGACCCTCTCCCCCACCCAAACTCTCTCCCAGAGCTCAACCTCTCACCCCTTCTGCACCCAAACTCCCTCTCAGAGCCTGCATCCTCACGCCAATCCCCTACCTCAGATCTCCTCCCCCACCCAAACTCCTGTCCAGAGCCTTATGCAGGTGGCAGGTGGAGTTTTGAGGGGGTGGAGTTTTGGGGTGTGGGTTCTGGGTGGCATGAGTGACATTACTGGCCCGCTGAGAGGATTAGAGGACTGGCACTGGCCCTAAGGTAAACTGAGTTTGACACTGTCTTCAGCCTTTTGACCTTCCCTGGAAGCTCCCATTCATCCTTTATAATTTTATTGTTAAAGGAAAATGAGGTTCTAGCTGAACCAGAGTGGTAATGTCACTTAGTGGTCTTAGTTTCCCTATTTGACAGGTTTTCCTCCTTCTCCTTTGTCCGCTTGCTGATCTGGCAGACACAGCTGAGCTGACAGAGAGGGGCATGCTGTCGAATGGAGGGAGGCATTCATGGCATGGGCTCCTTACCAGGCTCTGTCTACTCTGGGTCCATTTTAGTACCTTCTGGCTGCCACAGCGTGAGGGGCTGGACAGCTGCTGCACAATCAACAGCCAAGGCTGTGAGCAAAGACTCCCAGGGGATGGGCAGGAAGCTTCCTTGGCCCTTTCATATTGTACTTCAACCTATGCTCCCTCCACAGCGTGGGTAGGAAAGGAACTGCCACTGTTATGGTCCTGGGGCCACTGACTGTGCCAGACTTTGGAGATTTGGCGACTTTCTAGGAGTTCTCCTAACTGAGGAGGGAGGCTACAGAAAACGCTTTCCTGTCCTTAGAGGGGCAGGAGACACAACAGGCACAGATCTCCATCCAGCCACAATCAGTGGAGAGGTGCAGAAGACATGGTTTCTGGCTTTTCCTTTCTTCTTCTCTACTATGCTGTACTCTGCTTGGGTGAGCAGGGTGGGGAGGTAAGGAGAGTCCCAATAACTATAGGAAAATGGGCAATCCCATCAAGATCTTAAGTCAATTGAAGTTTTCTTTTTTCAATCTGCTCTGCAGCAGGGAGGAGCTGGTTTGCCTACCTGCAGCTAAAGAGATAGACAAAACACTAGTAATTTGTCAGAGGTTCATGTCTCCCCTGCCAATGACTGACAGGCTTTGTCTGCCTCAAAGGCTGCATGGAGCAGAGACCCAATCTCATGTAACTGTGGACAAATAAGAAAGGGAAACCCCTTATATGTCTCTTTCTCAGGCCCCATCTATACCAGTCATTCATATCTTATAACGTATATGAAAAAGCTAAGGCATGGGGAGGAAGGGAGTTCCTGGAGAGCACCAAATGCTTTGGATTAATAAGAATAGGTGGGCAGGTCTGGTCAAGACACTTCTAGTCATCTATCAGTTCATTTGAAACTCTGTGGTAGTAGCATTTGGCCTATACTAAACTATAGAGCTAAACTAAACTATGAATGTAGAAATGTAAGAGACTGAATATTGTATCATTGATGTAATTTACACTCTTCAGAGAAGTTCTGCTGCTATTAAAGTAAAATCATAATAAGCATTGTACTAAAGGGATTTTGTTTAGCTCTACTTAAATATATAGTGCAATGCAATTTAATTTTATAATATGTAGTTCAGACAGAGTTGTCAGTGTGCTTGTTACAATAATGGATAATGTAAAAGATTATGATAAATTAAACTGGGAACAACAGATTACAAGAAGTGTGAAGGACTAGTAAAAATCCTATTGCTGAATTAAAATAGGTTAAAAACCATATTGCTGAACTTTTTTAGGTAGAAGATCTGAGTTGTAAAAATAAGGTTCACACTGAATTGTGTTTAAGAAAATATATTTAAATTCATGAGTTAAATCCAGGGTGGAGAGTCAAACGGTAGTAAAAGATAGGTTTCCTCTGATAACACTGCTCTACAGCCAAAATGCTTCTGAAATAAATGTAGTCCAACTTTACTAATTCTGGGCCACTGAGAACGAAAATGATGCTTAAAATTGTTGATTGGCTCTAGTCTAGCTGTTGGGCTCCAGACTACAGCAGTGGAATCTCCTGGCAGGTGATGTTAGGGTTTCCATGTTC
>NC_133777.1:9974724-10060791 GCF_003597395.2 Chelonoidis abingdonii
ATTTATAATTAAAACTCTACTATCTACACAATATACATCGACATAAAATGTAAAAACTTAAATATCTTAGAAACAGTAGCCAATCAGTTGTTTTAATTGTCATATTTGAATTCAGCACATCAAAATACATAATAAATAACCACATTTTATCTCTGAAGCAGACGACTTCTCAAAAATTGTAGACCAGTGTAATTCAAGAAAAATATGAGATCCATACTAACTAGTTATTATCTACTGCACAGGATTGTGCAGAAGTATTCTGAGATTTTGCCCCAGCTTCCTAAAATAATGTAGCTTCTAAACATACTAGGTAAAAAAATATGGGCAGAAAAACTTCATCTCCAAAATAATCAGGGGAGAAAAATGGCTTGACAAAGTAAAAGATGGAAAGTAAACGAACCCTTAAAAACATGAGTACTAAATAAGAGACACTCATTCCATCTTGGAAATGCACCTTGGAACATGCTGGAAAATGGACAGATACATGTGAGACATGCACATGTTAGACTTCATGCAAATTGCATCATTGTTGGTGAAAGGAAGAATCCCTTTAGTCTGACTGCAAAAGTATCCAACAGTTGAACAGGAGCTAAGAAACTTGATTAAATTCTGAATTTGCAGGAGAAAGCACTGGTGGATATAATTAGTCTTTTCCTCTTATTACTTGTATGAGTCTATGTATTAAATCTCTTTGGAAATAGAAGAAAATTTATGGGTAAATTTGAATCAGTCTATCAATAATATAAAATCAGATCAACTAATACAATCTTTATACATGAAATTGCATCTATGCTCATTTTCACAACACCTAGTTATGGTGCAGGAGAAGAAACTGGTGCTCTAGGTGATGGAAAATGAAAAAGAATTAGGCCCATGGAAACAGAAAGGTATTACTCTTGTGCACATACTCAGGATTGGGAGGGGAAGCCAGGCATACAAGACTGTCAAGAGTGGTATACACAATGTTCTACGTACTGAATAATAAAATTGCAGAGTGCTCTAGATTCAGATAATGTTTCTTAAACCAAGGGTGGGGAACCTCCAGTCCACTGCTTCATTTAATCTGGCCTGAGGCAAGTCTGCACACTGCAGGCTGGAAGCTCAAGGCCTCAGCAACCCCAAAGCTCACCAGGTTGCCAGAAGTCCGGACGGCTCCATGCAGCTCCCAGCAGTGACCGGCATGTCTCTGTGGCCCCTCGGAGCAGGGGTGATCAGGGAAGCTCCACGCACTGCCCCCAGTGTCAGCTCTGCAGCTGTCAATGTCCACTCTTCCCAGTCAATGGGAGCTGTGGGGGATGCACATGCATTGTGCAGAGCCCCCTGGCCCCTCTGCCTAGGGACGGACATGGCAGCAGCTTCTGGGAGCAGTGCAGAGCCCCGGCACGAAGGGGAGCCTGCCTCAGGTCCACTGCACCACCAACCAGGAGTTGCCTAAGGTAAGCGCCACCCGGACAGAGCCCGCACCCCCCAACCCCCTGCCCCAGGTCAGAACCCTCTCCTTCACCCTAACTCCCTCCCAGAGCCCACTCCTTAAACCTCTGGCAGCCTCTGAACTCCCTGACTTCTGGAAGCCTAGGGGAAGCCCCAAGCCTCCGCGCCTCCCCACAGGGCTGGAGACACAAGCTCTGGCTCACCCTGATGTAGGAGGAAGCCCTGAGCCTCCACGCCTCCCCACTCCACCCTGCGGGGCTGTGTGTGGCCCACGACTGATTTTTTTCTGTGCATCAGTGGTTGCTGATAGAAAAAAGGTTCCCCGCCTCTCTCTTGAACCATCACTGACACTGAGTAGCATTGTAACATAGACTCATAGACTTCAGGGTCTGACGGCACCATCATCTAGTCTGATCTCCTTCACATTGCAGGCCACAGAACCTTACCCACCCTCTCCTGTAATAGACCCTTAATCTTTGGCTGAGTCACTGAAGTCCTCAAATCATGATTTAAAGACTTCAAGTTATCGAGAATCTACCATTTACACTAGTTTAAACCCGCAAGTGACCCATGCCCCATGCTGCAGAAGAAGATGAACCCGTCCACCCCAGGGTCTCTGCCAATCTGACCCAGAGGGAAATTCCTTCCTGACCCCAAGTATGGTATTCAATTAGACCCTGAGCATGTGGGCAAGTAACTCTACTGGGACAACATGGGTAAATACTAATCAATATGACAAGGTTGTAGAATCAGGCCATAAGGGTTTGTCTATACTGCAGCTTGGAGTGAGCCTCCCAGTCCAATTTGACAGACTCACACTAGCGGAGTTTGAACTAGCACAGTAAAAATAGCCATGTAAATGTTCCAACTTGGGCTGCGGCTCAGACGAGCTTGAGAGTCCAAGCTGGAACATCCACATTGCTATTTTTAGAGTGCTAGTTCAAGCCCTACTAGCTTAAGTCTGTATACCCGGGTTAGGAGGCTTGCTCCCAGATTTAGTGTAGATATACCTTAAGAGAGCTCTCCCCTGAAATAAGTTATCCTTATTATGCTACACAAAATGTTTCCAGTTTTCTACCATAAATTAACATTAATTCACTGCTGTGTTCCTTAAAATTAATATGGCTTAATGCCCTTTATTTCCTTACTATTTCATGACTATTACAGATGAAATCAATATATCTGCAAGTAAGATTTGCTAATTAATTTGTGCTCTCTTCTATTTGCTCTGCAGGAGAAAACCACAAGACAATGTAGGACTGACTATTATTTATTCATTTTATAGCAACACTGAATAACCATGGGTCAATTTCAGGCCCTTTAATTTCCATTTTCTATATAATTTCCCCTAAATTTTGCTTAGTTCTAAAGTTATAATAGACATAATACTGACACCTTATCATCACCATCATCATCTCAGTCCTATTAATTTATATTGCAAGATTTACAATCGGATTTTGCTAGCTTTTAAGCTTTTCCTTTTTTAAAAAAGAATATACTGCTTTTAAAAACCTAAAAAAATCCATCTGTTATTTGGCTGTAGATGCAAATTGATTAAATTCATAGGCTCTTTTAGTATTCATTTCTTTGATGGGATATTATTACACTCTTTGCAAGAATTTAAGTACTGAGGTGTTTGCTTAGATTCTCATTTCCTTTTTGATGTGCACATTAACTTATATCCAAGATTAATTTGAGACAGAATATAAAAATCTTATGTGCCTTTGTCTATTTGAAAAAGGTTATTACCCAGTTAATTTAAGAACTGATGGATGACAGGGATCTGGTTTATTCTGAAATGTTCTTTTGTTTATGTGCATATTGTGTTTTCCTTTGTGTCATTTTACTTTATCAGGAGACTGTTTATTTTGATAAGTACAAAATGCAGTTGTCTTTGTGTAACAAAGTTCCCATCAAATTTGTTAATAACATGTAAATACTTAAATGACAACTCATATGCATTATTTTTGTTATTATTCATTGTTTTCTTTTAATAGCCTGGGATATTCTTTAAAGTCCAGTAATCAATAACCCAATGGAGTTTTTCCATTTGATATGTCTATAATGGATAAAACGTCATTTCCTTATTGAACTTCATAACTGGAAGCTCAAGCACATTGTCTTAACTGAGCTCTATATTTAATTGTGGAATATTGATATTTGTGATTATTCTCATATTTCATGGTCAAATTATTCTGCATGTACGTATGATGCCTTACCAAGTTTACACATCCCCTCTAGATGTTATATGATACCCAAATAAATAACATTCAAGATTCTACTGACTGAGATTTCCCCTGTGAAATATTATATTATCACTATTGGTATTTATGATATTTATTATCAGAGCACCTAGGAGCTTTAGTCATGGATCAAGACCCCATTGTCCTAGTGCTGTACAAGCACATAATAGAAAGACAGTTCCTACTACAAGAAGCTTTTAATCTAAGTATAAAACAAGAGATAACAAATGGATACAGACCAACAGGGGAGTATAAGGAAACAATATGACAATAATGATCTGTACAATAGGGAGTGGTCTCAGTATACCAGCAGCCTAATCTTTGTCAAGTTTTTGATAGGTACCACAGCAAAGAAGAATTTTGAAGAGGGATTTGATGGTGAATAATGAGGTAGTTTTGTGGATGTTTCTGGGGAGCATCTCCCAAGTGTGAAAGTCAGCACTGGAGAAAGCACAAAGATGCTTGTTTGAAAATTTTAACAAGCGGACAATGGAGGCTGGCATCATGGGCTGACTGAAGGTGAGCATTGGCAGCTCAATAGCAAATATGAGATGATAGGGTGGGGATCAATCATGAAGGGTCTTGAAAGTGAAGACAGTCAGTTTATGTTTGATGTGATAAAGAAGGGGAAGATGGTGGAGGGATGCAAAGAGAGGAATGACATGGTCAAAGTGATAGCCTAGGAAAATGATCTTTGCAGCAGCATTCTGAATAGATATAAGCAAAGCAAGACTTACATTTGTCACAGTCCAAGAGAAGGATGTTGCAGTAATTTAGATGAGATTATGAGAGGTGGGATGAGAGTTTTAGTTGTGTGGATAGATAGGAATCACTGTATCTTAAGGATGTTATGCAAAAAGAATCAGCAAGATTTAGACATAACCTGTATAAGAGGACACTTACATTACTGGCCATGACATGCAAGATAGTGGTATATTCCACAGTGATTTAGGGAAGGGATAGTGGGAAGAGCTTGTGCGGGGAAAGACTAGGAGCATCTATTTTAGCCATGTTGAACTTGAGCTACTGGCTTACATATCCACCAGGAGCTATCACAGAGATAGGCCAAGATTTTGATTTGGATAGAAGGAGACAAGTCTAGAGTAGACACAGATGTGTGAGTCATCTGCACAGAGATGATAGTTGAACTTGTGTTTGAAAATGAGATGACCCAGAGATAAGGTATGGAAGGAGAAGAGAAAGGGACCAAGGACAGACCTGTGGAACCCCACAGAAAGCTGGAGGGCAGATGAGGAAGATCCTCAAAATGACACGAGGAAGGATTGATTAGAGAGGTAAGAGGAAAACCAGGAAAGGACAGAGTCATGGAAAACAATGGAGGACAAGATTACAAGAAGTTCATAGTTGATTGTCAAAGGTGGATGGAAGATGAGGAGGGGGAGTACCAGTTATGAGCTAGAGCTATGAAGAGGTCATTAGAGACTTCAGCCAGAGTAGTTTCAGTGGAGTGCAAGGAGCAGGAGCCAGATTAGAGAGCGTATAGAATGAAATTGGAGGATAAGAACTTCAGACTGTAAATGTAGCTAGGGTGTTCAATAGGCTTGAAGATGAAAGGGAGAAGGGAAATTGATTGGTAGTTGGAGAGTTAAAAGGGGTAAAAGATGGGGTTTAAAGGTGGAAGAAACTAAAATGTTTGTATTGCCAGGGGACAGAGCAAGAGGAAAGAAAGAGGCAAGAGAGAGGATGAGTGTGCATGAAGCAGACCAGAGGACGACATGGGGTGACTGGGGAGGGTGGAGGAGTTAGAGTCGGAGAGCAGACACTTTCTGTGTCTGTGATAGGGGAGAAGGAGGTGAGAGTTGTAGGAAGGAACGGGAAGGGAAAGCAAGCTGAGAAGAAGGGAAATGCCACTTTATATTTTCTTTGTTTTCGACTTTGAAGAAGTCAGCAAGATTGTGTATGCACAGAAAAGTGGAGGCAGGGGGAACGGAGGGTTTGAGGAGGGAGTTAAGGATGGTGAAAAGGCAGCTCGGATTGTGGATGTGGGATTCAATTAAGTTGGAAAAGTAAAATTGTTTAGCTAGGAAGATGGCAGAACTGAAGAAGGAGAGAACAAATTTTTAGTGGAAGATGTTAGCTTACTCACAGAATTTCTGCCAGAGTCACTCCACAGCATGAGAGCAGGACTGGAGGATGTGGATGCTGAGGTGAGACAGGGCTGGAGGAGAATATTTTTGTAGAAGATTTCTAGTCCATTCAAAAGATGAAGTATATATGAATTAGATAAAGGTGGTGCTAGTGGTACCACACTGCCTTCAGAACTAGTTTTCTCCATTTACAAAAAATACTACAACCTTTACCTTATAATCAGTGAGGCAGCCTGCAGTTTTAAATTTTTCTTTCTTTATCTAAATTAAGTATGGTTATCAAGTGTGTTACAATCCTAGAAAAATGGAGGACATATGTTTTCATTTACTGTTCAACCATAATTCTTAAGAATCCAAGTAGAAGGTGCTTGAAATACTTGTACAATACCTAAAAGCTTGGTAAATACTATTTGTGATGACACCAAGCCAAAATGCATTAAAATATCAAAAATGCTTCTTGCATTGATAAGGATTTTTTATTATCAAAATGGCCTATTGATGCCTATATAGATACAGTACAGATTGGTAAGCGTAAAGAAATCTTTAGGAAAAATTTACTTGTGTCTCCAGTCATATACGAATAAGTATACTGTACTTGTACAGTTAATTGATTTATAACCCTGTCTTTGTTCTGCCTCTTATGACACATAGATTAGATCATAAGTTCTCAACCGGGGGTCTGTGAGCCCTTTCAAGGGGGCTGCAGGGTCCTGCAGCTGAAACCCCGAGCCCGAGGACCCATGCCGGACTCAAGCTGGGAGGCATGGGGCTGAAGCTCCAAGCCCTGGTGCTCCTTGTGTGGCAGAAGTCTGGAGCCCATGAGCAGAGTTGGGGCCATGGAAGGCATTGCCCCCCGTTGCAGCGCAAGAGCACAGCTCCACACCTCACTCTTCTCCCTGCCCCCTGGCCAGGTCGGAGGCAGGAAGCCAGAGCCGATGTAGTGGCACAAACATCTCCCTGGCAGAATTTTCTATCTAGGTTGTACTGAGAATGCTCACCCAAACTGAACAGGCTCAATAGGTAACTGCTATTGGTGGGAAAATGTGCCAGCTGCTGTTTTTGCCCTTGTGTGGGGCAGCTGCTACTCTGGCTGGTGCATGGAGCAGGCAGCGGCAGCATTCCCTCCTCTCCTGCTGGTGCACTGAGTAGAAGCTGCTCCTCAGCTCCCAAGTCCTAGCCCCCTTTGCTCCCGCAGAAGCAGCCAGTAAGAGCCACCCAGCTGGGGAGACCCGGTTCCATGGCTGGCAGACCCCTCCGGGAACAGAGACTGCAGGGGACCCCTCCCAGCGCACAGCCCCTAGTACTCCTCTCCCTACACCCTCCCTGCACCCTGAGCTACCCTCTGCCCGCACTCAGCCCCTAGCCACCCCCCTCCTTGCACCCACAGCCACCCCATTTGCACACAGCCCCAGCTACCCCCTCTCTGCACCTTGAGCTACCCCGTCTGCACACAGTCCCAAGGCACCCCACTCCCTGCACCCTGAGCTACCCCCTACCTGCACACAGCTCCTAGCTATCTAGTTCCTGCGTCTTAAGCTGTTTTCAAACTTTTTGAGCTAAGCCCCCCACCTTTGAGTTATAATTTTTGGTTGCCCTCCCCCCTAGATGGGTGCCCTGCTGAGGTGAGTCAGGGGGTGGAGGTGGCGCTCCCTCCCTAGACCCCACCATGCAGTTGTGGCTCGAACCACGCTGGCCCCTGCCCGCCCTCCCTCCCAATAGAAGTCAAACTGCACCTATGCCCAAGACCCCTGCCCCAGGCTCCCTCCTTCCCCTTCCCCCTGCGAGGGACCTGGAGTTTTTATAGTATGTCAAGGGGGGCCTCAGAGAGAAAAAGGCTGAGAACCCCTGAATTAGATGGTCTATTCTCTTCTCTTCTTCAAAAAGCTTAAGAGTGAGAATTTACACACATAAAAAGTGTTAGTGAGAGAAAGACAAGCTAGCACTATCCCTTGATTCAACAGTGAACCATTCCTGAAGGGGAAAAAAAAAGATGGTGTTTTATCCATATGGATGGCCAAACTTTGCGGTTCAGAGATTTCTAGTCCGTTCAAAAGAGGTTTGTGGATTAAGACAGAAAAACTGAAGTAGAAGAGGGGAAAGATGTTTTAAAGTCTTCTAAGGAAATAAATCCAATTCAGTGAAGCTGGATTAATCAGTTAAGGCTAAAACTTGGATGAAAACTCTCAGAACTAAAAGTCTGTTGGTGAGACTATAACTCAGACCAGCAACTCGATTTGGGAACTTTTTTCTACTTAAAGAAGTGAAACAGGCAAACTGATCATTTCAGAACTGAAGACAATTCAGCCCAGCAGTCTTAACTGCATTGCTCTGCATTGACTAGATTGCTCATCCAAGGCTCAAACCTTGGGCAATCAGGGGCTGGAGTTCTCTGGAATGAAGGGAAAAATCCCCCATGGCACTCAATAATAATCACTGCAGCTCATTAATGAGTAACTGACTGCCTACAAAAGAAGACCTATCCAGTTTTCTGCTTGAAAAATTATGTTGAGGGAAAATGGGAGTATGCTGAACCCTCTGGTAGGAATGTGGAGGATCCTCCTTCCCCTCCTCTTTTAATTAAAATAGAAAAGACTACAGTTTTCCAAATAACAGCTGTCTTCTAAATGATAGATTTAAAAGAAATATCTGGGGACAGAGTTGAGCCAATTAATTAAAGATAATGTACTTGATTCTCCTCTTGCTTAGACAAATGTAAATCAGATATAACTTGGATCTGAGAAGAGCACGGACAGCACGTGAACCCCCTGTTTGGGGAGGCTAGTCCTCTGCCCTGCCCCTTCTGCCCCCTTGCCTGCCGGAGGAGCCCTGAGCTCTAGCCCACCCACCCCAGCTGCCCAGAGTCCCAGGCCACTGGCTGGCCCGAGCCCCAGTCTGCCAGCTGGCCTGTGCCCTGGCCCTGCCCACCCCAGCTGCCCCGAGTCCTGGGCCACAGTCCGGCCTGAGACCTGAGCTTCCCAGAGCCACTGGCAGCCCCGAGCCATTGGCAGCCCCAGGCCGCTGGCTGGCCAAAGCCATCCTGAACACCAACCTGAGCCACCCTGAGTGTGGGTGGGGCCACGGCATGCCTGTTTGGGGAAGCTTAGCCTCCCCTGGCCTATTATACCCATGAAGAAAAGATTCAGGTGTAATCATACCATCAGTCATTACTGAGACTGAAAAACTCAGAGTCCACATTTAAAATTCCAGATTATTCATACATTTTCTCAACACGACATTGATTTAGCCCAGGGGTTCTCAATTTGGAGGTCGGGATCCCTAGAGGGTCGCGAGGTTATTACATGGGAGGTCGCAAGCTATCATCCTCCATCCCAAATCCTGCTTTGCCTCCAGCATTTATAATGATGTTAAATATATTAAAAAGTGTTTTTAATTTATAAGGGGGGGTCACATTATTGACATGAACCATGACCGTATAAATCATTGTTGTAACCAGAGCCCTATAGTTGCACCAAATCTTGTACAAAGGAAGTCAAGTAAGGTGTCATAGAAAGGTTATAATTTGCTGGTTATGATTATGCTGTCTGTATGTGTGTATCATTTTTGTATTTGAAGTTATGAATATGGACTATGTACTTGTATCTCAATGTGTTTGATTCTAAATAGCCTCAGTGAAGCATTTGGTCAGTTTCTTGAGAAAGGACTCTTCTCAGTAAGTGCCCAATCTAGAAACACTTAACTGACAATGGACTTTGGGGGACGCCAATCCACATCTGAGCTTTCCTGGGAACGTTCAAACTAACACGTAAACAATGGTGTCGGCCTGCAAAAAGCTGAATCATTCATGGACATGTGACTTGCCCAGGTGGCTACAAACTCCATCTTGTTGCTGTGACTTTCCACAGAAGAACAAAGGGGTTTCCGCCCACAAGAGAGAGAATATAAAAGGCTCTGGAAGCCTCTTCATTTTGTCTTCAGCTGGTTCAAGAGATGGCCTCTCCACCCCAAAGAGATGCCTGAAAGAAACTGGAACAAAGGTCTGTAGCTACGGGGGTGTGAGCAATTGCTGCACCCAAGCCATAAGCCACAACATTGGCTGAAAAGAATTGGGCCCAGACTAGGAAGGAGTCTAGTCTCTGAAAGAAGCTTACTGGGAATCTCTGATGGTGAGATTTACCTGCATTCAGTTTCTGACTGTTTTAGGCTTAGACTTGCATATTTTGTTTTATTTTACTTGGTAACTTACTTTGTTCTGTCTGTTGTTATTTGAAACAACTTAAATCCTACTTTTTATATTTAATAAAATCACTTTCACTTATTAATTAACCCAGAGTAAGTAATTAATACCTGGGGGAGCAAACAACTGTGCATATCTATCAGTGTTACAGAGGGTGGACAATTTATGAGTTTACCCTGTATAAACTTTATAAAGAGTAAAACAGATTTATTTGGGGTTTGGAGCTCATTGGGAGCTGGGTGTCTGAGTGCTGGAGACAAAGTGCTTACTTATAACATTGATAAGTACTACAGAGAAACCTGAGATAAAGGGTAAATCAAAGAATACCTACCGAATTATTTCCATTTTAGAAAGAAATTTTTAAATCTAATAAACCCTTATCTTTAATTCAAGTAAATTTAAAAATTAGTATCTGAAATATACATTTTTGTTCTTTTTCAAGTTCCAAACAATAACAGTTTGAATATTAAGAAGTTCTGTATTTGTACTTTATTTAGATGGAATAAATTTTAAGAAGGTGGAAGAACACAAGACAGAAGACAACTTAAATGAATCACAACTTTTAGCTTTAGATTAAGTAAATAATATGGCAGACTTCTCAAAGATACCTAATAGATATGGGAAAAAACTGCAGTCATCTAAATTCCAAGCTTAAAGGCACCTAACAGAGGAATTGTGCTATGCTTCCAATATAAGTCAATCCCAAGACCCTGGGACACGGAAACTTCTTTTCTAGCAGAAAGACAATATAATATCCTTTCCATGGTTTATATACGAAAAAAAAAATTATAAAGATAGCCAGGGCCGGCTCCAGGGGTTTTGCCGCCCCAAGCAGCCAAAAAAAAAAAAAAAAAATGCTGCAATCGCGATCTGCAGCAATTCAGCGGGAGGTCCTTCGCTCCGAGCGGGAGTGAGGGACCCTCCGCCGAATTGTCACTGAATACCTGAAAGTGCCGCCCCACTCCAGAGTTGCCGCCCCAAGCACCTGCTTGATAAGCTGGTGCCTGGAGCCAGCCCTGAAGATAGCTATATACTCATCTAAATAGGGAGTGTGTAAAACTGATGAAATCAGTAAGACCCATTTGAAACCAAATGATTTTTTAAGAAGATAGTAGATTCACAACAATCTAACTTCTTTGTCCAAATTATTACAGTTGCAGGACTAAAAAAGAAATGTAAAGTTAAAAGGCTTTCTAGGAACTATTTCATACCTCTGTCTTCTCAAAAAGGTCTGCTGTTAAAATTAAAGATGTATTTTTCAGCTTATTATTTATTATTTTAATATGAAGCTTGAACTCTATTATTTCATTTCAATCCACATCTCTATATTTCATCTGTCATGTCAAACAAATGTTAAAGAGTTTAGCAATTTACCACTTTGAATTACATTACAAATTTGCCTGGAAGTAGGTTTTCATACTTTGATCTAAAACTATTACCCATGTCTTGTAAAATGTAATTAAATAAATGAAACCAGCCCTTGGGGACCTCTTGCTCCAAAATGAAGTTTTAGATCCAAGGAGCGCCTGTAACCTTTACTGTTATCATGTCTAAAGTGCTGCTTGTAATTTCAACACAGTAATCAGATCACCACAGAAAGGCAGACACTAGTTGATGTGAATTCTTCTTACAGATGTCCCCAAGGACCTATTTACCACATCATGATTCACACAAATCTTATTAGACCACAAACCATGTTTTAAAAAAATATATTATAAGTTATGAAGCAGTGCATCTGGAACTCTATTGGTCAGTTATGAAACATGTGCACTGTGATCTCTTTTTCTCTATTACCACCTTACTGAAAATCATGTTAGTGACACTCGTTACACTTCATACTTTGTGTTCTTCTTCTGAAGCATTTTATGACTAGGAACAGGTGAGTGAAAACAAGATCTTTATTGCTTCTGTCTTTGCTGCTTATTTCTTGCTTGATGTCAGCCGTTTCTCTTTGAGTCATCACATTCCTATGAATAGGGAGTTCATAAACACCAATTTATAACTGACTTCAAAGCCCCAGTCCAGAGTTCAGAGCATTTTGCAGATCACAAAATCAAACCCCAAGTGAGAGAGAAGTTAGAAGAGAAGTAATATTATTTAAAAGGGTCACAAAGCAGTTTCCAAAGCTTAAAAGTTGAAACATTTCTTTAAAGTGCCATGGAATTAAATCTAAAAAAATGTTCAAGTTCCAGTCCAGTAAAATAAATTAAAGTTTTCTTCTAATTAAATTACTAAAGTGCTTTTAAATAAATATTGTACAAGTATACAATATACAATTCTGGTCAACCTTACAAGTATTAACTCAGAACAGTCTATTAAAATGAAAAAGACAGGCCAGAATGCTCAGGCTTGGATGCCTACAATGAGAAATCTAAAAAAGTAGTTTGGTGCTGAATGCCCATTAATTTAAAATAAAAAAAAAAGTTGTAGGTCCTCATATCATCTGAAGATTAAGCAACTTATTTAGGACCTAAATATGTATTTAAGTGCCTAATTTAAGGCACCCAAGTTTGAACATTTCCACTACAGTGTTCAATGAAGGCAGAAGCATTGGTCCAGATGTCCGGCTTTCCTTGCTTTTGCGAGTTGAAGTCAAACAGATCTGGGTAAAAATTTGGGGAGGAGGCAAAAATGCACATTTGGCAACACTGAAACATTCCACAAATTTGTGTTATTTCACCAGATTGTTTCAGTTAATAACATTTTTTTAAAAAATTCCAAAACATTGAAACAAAATGTTTTGATTTTTTCAGTTCAAAATGACTTTTCACTTAAACATTTCTTTAATATAAAAACAATCAAACATGATTTTAAATGACTGAAATAGAAATGAAATGTTTTGTTCAACCCAAACTGAATTTTAGTTAATTGTTAGAATCACCAAAAAAATGTAAAAATTCTTTTTGGTTTGACATAAAACTGTTTTTTTAAATATTATTTTCCAGAGCTGTCAGCAATTGAAAATCAGTTATACATCCAGTTCTAGTCAAACAGTATGCAACATTTCCCATCCCGTTAAGAAAAACAAAGTAATCCTTGACTGTAATACATGAGACAATAGAATACATTTTAAAGGCTCTTTAGTAATTTTATGCACCACTGTGTAAATGTGAAATTAAAAGATAGTTAAAGTGCTGTGGTCTATACTGGCTATAATAAAGGCACTACAGACTGTTGGGTCAGGAAAACAATATATGGCATATAAACAGAAGCTTTTTTTAGGTATCCGTTTGCCCAAGAATCTCCCATTTTTCATCCCTTTTCCATCTCCCTCTTGATGACTACTCAAGCTGCTTGATATGTTATTACTCCTTAGGGAATTCTGCACCAAAAAATTAAAAATTCTGCATACAACATTTTAAAATTCTGCATGTATTTGTCAAAATAACACAATATAATCAACCAGGCCAGTTTCAATTATTTTGGTGACTTTTTTTTCAAAATACAGTACCTGTCAGCAAGTAAGTCTGTAACAATACAGACAACAAAAGATTCAGGAATTGTTTTTTGACAAACAGATTCCTTACTAGGCATATTAATACATGACTTTTAGTAATAATTCATTTAAAATAAAATACAGAAATGTATTTTCCGAAACCCTCAGAAGCAGTTATAAAGCTTGGAGGTGTCAGGGGTAATGGAGGAGCTGAAGGACAGGGAATTAATGGCTGGGAAGGAGCCTCAGAGTGAACCTGGGGGATTGTTGTATGTTGGTGGAAGAAGTATGGAACAGGTTTTTTTCTGAGTGGGGAAGTAGAGGAATTATGGTGTCAGGGAGCCTCCCCATGCAGACCCTGGCTGACCCATAGCCTCTCCCATTCAGTCAGGTACATCTATCCATCCCTATGTGTCCCTGCACCCCCATTCAGTCACTCCTCCTGCCCCGTACCCATGTGTTCCTGCACACTTCTCCTTCTCTGTCCCCATGTGTCCCTACGCCCCCACTCAGTCACCCCTTCTGCCACATCCTCATGTGGCCCTGCACCCCTGCTCATTCAAATCCTAGCCCAGTGCTGTCATCCCACTGGATCCTGTGTCCCCATTCCAGTCTTTCACCACTCACTAGCCCTTTTGAACCCCAATCTATGTGACCCCCCCCCCCGCAAGCAGTCCCATGTGTACCACTCTGTCCATCTCCCCCATATCCTATGCCTCCTCACTTGGCCCTGTGGGCATGACACTTTGAGGAATGTAGCCTCTGCCCCTCCTCCCCTCTACATGGCTGACTGCTCTGGCCCCTGAGCTGGCTGCCAACGCAGCAGCCCCTGGTGGATGAAAGATGTGATTGAAGTGTCTCCCCGACAGAATGTATTTTCTGTGGGAGGAAAAATCTGCAGGGAGCATGAATTCTGCACATGCACAGTGGTGCAGAATTCCCCCAGGAGTATGTTCTCTCATGGTAGGCAGAAATGTCATAATTTCATATGCTAATATACCAAGGTGATAGGTGACTTACAAATACCTTATGTAGACAGTAGATAGGCTGTGGCTTCCAGGATTCCTCTATATGAAAGTTCTCTGTCTAAGCAGACTATCCTGTGGTCGTAGCAGAAACTAGGTGTGATGGACTCCCCCCGGGGAGACACCTGGAACTGGGGTACCACTGAGCCCTCTGACTCACCAGCCTGGGTTCCCTCTCACACTGTGCTCCTGTGACAAGCTGCAGACCCACTCCCAGTCCTACACTTCCACCAGCATTCACACAGGTAGGAACACAGCCAGCTGCAGTTACATGCAGGCTCACCAGCCACTGCATGAACCAACAATAGAGAGGCTACAGCCAAAATAACCACCAGCTTCCCAGCCTAGTACCCCAGACCTGTACCATCCTGCCCTGGTCAAAACCCCGACCAGTATGAATTTATTATCCAGTTTGCCTCTCCCTCAATGTGGAGAGGAAATGCAACAGCCTTTTCCCCTTGAGCTAAGATTTGCAAGCACTTCATTTAAACTCACTGGTTTAGATAAAGCAAAAACAAGTGTATTAACTACAAATGATATATTTTAAGTGATTATAAGGGATAGCAAACCTATCAAAGCAGATTACCTAGCAAATAAAGAAAAACGCAAACTAATCTTAACATACGAGATGGATTGGATATGAATTAGTAGTCTCTCACCCTGTCTGATGATACAGACAGGCTTGCCGATTCTTAAGGCACAAGCTGCATTTGCTTTGGAGCCTAGGTTTCCCAGGTTTCCAACACAGGCTAGAAATCCCTTTAGCCTGGGTCCAGCACTCCCCCCAGTTCAGTCTTTATTCCTTAGGTATTTGTAGGCGTCCTCTTGTGTGGGGAGTGAAGAATCACAGATGATGTCACTCCCTGCCTTATATAGCTTTAGCATAGGGCGGGAACCCTTTGTTTCAAACTTGGTTCCCAGACCAGTTTGTGGAAAGACATCCCAAAATAGAGTCCAGAATCATGTGGCCTGGTCACATGCCCTTGCAGAGTCATAGAAGCCATTAATTACAGGCTGGCCATAACGTCCACAGGAAGACTCACTAGTCGGGGGAGGCCTATTGTTTTCCCTAATTATCCTGAATGGGCCCTTCACAACCAGCTATTTAGACTGAAAGCATTTTGCTTAGTGCTGTCACCCAGGTGCGACAACATGTGAAATACAGATACATACTCAATATTCATAACTTCAGATACAAAAATGATACATGCATACAAATAGGATAATCATATTCAGCAAATCATATTTTTTCCAATGACACCTTACATGTGCAGTCTTGTACAAAATCATCATAATTATGCCACAATCATATCATATTAATATCACTACGATGAACATGGGGTACAGTGTCACAGGAGGATGTGAGGAATGTCAGTTCAGGGAACCATTGTCTCATGTGCCAGGAAGCTGAAACTGGAAAGTAGGATTACTTTGGCCTTGTCTTGTTTAATAATCTGTACCGCTCTGGTAAACCTTAGACAGCAGGTTACCACTCCTGAATTAGTGAATCCACTGATCCTATTTTCCATTACTGATTAATCAAAGTTTAGTACTTGTCTACCGCTACAAGCATAGCAAAGTGTGCTGGTCTAAAATTTGGACATTTTCAACCATAATACTGCAGGATTCAGTGACCAGTTCCCTGGACTTGACATGCTTCAGATGAACATCTTTGCCATCCTATTTAGAGTGCCTTTTACATGACTGGCCTTGAGCAAGAGAATTTGTTCTTCTGTCCACTGAAAATGAATTATTTTGTTCACTGAAACAGGAACATTAGTTCCCTGATAGCCTGATTCCTTTTATACCTGTCCACTACCACAGTGGTGTACTTTGACATTTGCAAAATAGTTCTCTTCTCAAGGAGGCACTGTAATTATAAAAGCACCAGCTGTACTGCCTAAATCTCTAGGATACTGATATTGCTGTCTTTTTCATTTTCTGTAGACAGTGCAAGGGCTGAGTAGTTTCACATATTGTTTCAGATGAGATAGTAATATTCTGTGGTGTTTGGAAGGGAACTTCTCACCAGAACCTCTCTAAGGTCAACGAGTGAGTCAAGGATTATCTGCCTCCTATGCCATAGTGTCTCTTTGGCACTGATTTAGCAAACACATAAGTAGCCTATTGCAGTTAATGGAACTACTCTAATGCCTAAAGCTAAAAAGATGTTTAAGTGAGGATGAACTGACAGCTAAAGAGAGTGGACCAACCCAGCAGATGTGACCTTTCAAAGGAAAAAGGTAATGATATAACCTTGATATAATGATATAATAATGATAATAATTTTATTCTTCCTAGTTGAGTAAATATACCATTCACCTTAAAGTACAGCAAGACATGAAAAAGTTCTATGCCATTTACAAACAGTTCACATGACAAAAGCAAGGTAGCTTTTATCGTTTAATTTGATTTATTTTTGCAAATTTCAGCTCGGAAAGCAATGTCACATAGCATCAGACACCTTTTGGTGAACATTGGGCATGTAACAGAGCGATAAGCAGTGACATGCTGAGAAAACACCAATTGCTTCTCATGAACATTTGTAAAGGTCAGGTGGGAAAAATTTTAATCTGAGCCTGATTCTACCTTGTACTTCATAGTCTAACAGAGACTTGTTTTAAATCATCTTGAAACATCTCTCCTCCATTAGGAAACCTCTGCTGGAAGAAATAAGTACATGAACCCTGGTCCAATGAAGTGGTAAAGAGTCAGCTTCAGATGGAACTTCTACAATTTTAGGGTGAGTTTCTGATTCTTCAGAACTGCAGTGGCTTCTTTGGCTTGTTCCCTGAGCAATAATAAATTATTATGGGTAAACATGAACTCCTTGAAGGGGGTAAATCTGAACTCCTCTAGTTTTTGCCCTACAATCACTAGGAGCTTTGTTAAGACTCAGTGTGTTGTTTAGAAACCAAACAAAAGGATTCAATATTGATAATGGTTGTGAAAATAAAACCAGTGGACTTTCCAGCTGTCTGACCTTCTAGGAATGTGTAGATAACCTCTGCGGATCTCATAGAAATCTATGAAGCACTCTAAAAGATTGTTATTATGGATTTCAGAATCTCAATTCATATTTGTTCAAATAACATATTAAATATGTTAAATATAACAGATTTGGATAACAAAAGAGCATATTCTGTCCTTGCAAGCCAAGAGGTAGTATAAATCATAATTCACTGGCAGGATGCAGCATCCATTTGGAATGTTGACTGTCCTATGCATCTGCTGAGTTTCTTGAGAGGTAATATGTCTCTCAAGATTTATTTCATTGAAGATAACTGAATATAGTACTAAGAATTTCCGACTAAGATTTTTATAACTCCTAGTTCTCTAACAAAAAACAGGCTGTTACCAACTCCTTTATATGCTTTTCTTGGGGGCTGTTGGAAGCCTAAGACTGTATTTACCAAGAAGAGTTGGAAACTTCCCAAGTTATAAGGAATTCCTCATATTTACTGCTTCCAATAGCCACCATCCTGGTGATAATTTTTCTCATTCTATGGCAAAATGCAATTGTAATTTCCTTAGCTTAGGTACCCTCCAGATGCCTGGCATAGTCATTCTGTTATTCCTATAATAGGAACTGCTCTTGACGGAGGAAGGATTATCCTGTCTAAGTCTATCTCCTCCTCTGTTTCATTTATAGCACCTTTTCCTGCTGTATCAAGTCTCTCTCAAAATTCTTACAGTTTCTGTATGAGTTCCAAAAGAACTACCTATTCCCTCTGGAAGTTTCTGTTGTTGGTGATTTTTTTTTATAGCAAGCAATTCCTTTCCATGAAAGCAGTTAAAATCATTTAAAAGAGTGCTGCAATTCTAAACTCTCAATGGACTTCAACCAACTCCTGATTACCTCAGGGGATTTTTGTTCCTGTTGTCTTCCTGCTTAAGAAGAAATAGCTTCCATACTCTTATTTAAAAGATGACCTGGACTTCCAGCAGATGACTTATCTAGTAGAAAACAGAACTAAGTCTGTCCTATGCTGCATCATGAAGGAATCTCTTTGGTTAGGATATTGTGGTAGAATCTTTGTCTGGGAAATGAGGAGAGCCCCTGAACTACTGCCAGTCAATGGCCTTTGCAACTTATAAGGTGTAGGCAACAAATCAGTGAGCTAAAATTAGTAACAATAGTCTGCACTGAGATGGTGAACTGAAAAGTAGATTAGTGAATTTCTCCAGCTAATATAGCTTGGTCTAGCTGCAAAAAGTAATGAAACCAAACATTCCCAGACTGACTTTAGCTGCAGTGGTGTTCATTGCATAAAAAAGGCTTTAAAATTGAATCCAGACCTACAGCTATGAAGAATTATACAGGGAAATGTTGAGAGTTTACAGAAGTACTAGAGAGTAATCAAAAACATAGAGGGATTACTGTAGTTCAAACACTCAAAGTAACTTGTTTTAAGAAAAATAATAATGAATAAACATCAGTGAAGAAAAAATCTAAAAATATTAATTCTCATGAAATCTGTGTAATACCAGTTAAGTCTCTGAGCAGCTACTCCATGTTGTTCTATATGATTTTACTGAACTCTTGGGAGCCATGTCTTTCTGTGTGTCTGTCCGTGATGCACATGGCTTTGACAAGACCTTAATTATCTCTGGCTGAAACTGAATCTGTTAAGGACACTGTAAACCAAATAATCCAACTCCTTTAATATCCTGTATTGAATCCCTGAGCCTTAATGAACATTTCTTCTCCTTTCCCTCTCTGCAGAGCTAACTAAATTGTTGTCAAGAACCTAGCAATTATATATAATTTAAATATTTCTAGTTTATGCTCATTCACCAGTTGCAAGTGAGG
Organism: Chelonoidis abingdonii; assembly: GCF_003597395.2. Classification (NCBI taxonomy): domain Eukaryota; kingdom Metazoa; phylum Chordata; order Testudines; family Testudinidae; genus Chelonoidis; species Chelonoidis abingdonii. The sequence goes on from NC_133777.1 coordinate 9,993,976, forward strand.
ATATGATTGCAGTAAATTTTCCAAGAATTCTATGTAATTTTAATTAAAAAAAAAACACATTAGCCAAAACAATGCCGCCAATATCTAAATGTATTGAACATGTCTAAAAACATTAGAATTACTTAAATAAGCTACATTTATAATAAGGACTGTGATGATGTTTACTGTAAACACCGAATATTAGATAATGTGTATAAATACATTGACTATGTGTTTCATACATAACTTTTTATATTCAAGTTTTAAGACTGCACTTAATTTGCATTCATATAGCAAGTTTAACATAAGAGCTAAGAGTCCTAAGCATAATACAGTGCTGTGCAACTACTGGAGTCAAGGAGACTCCATACCTAACAAGATATTTTGTTACCCCAAACAGGATGGTTAACAAGATATCCAGTGTTTATAGGGTCTTTCCCATTAGGAAGTTTTATACAATTTAGCAGTCATGTAATTTTTTTTAGGTGTTTTAATATTACACAAATATTGAGTATAAACCCAAAAAAGACACACAAGAATTTTTATTAACATTCTTCTATACATAATACTGCCAGAAATAGAAAAATCACAATATAGTCTCATTGTTATTTTACCTTAGAAATGAAACATGACAGGAGAGAGACTGAAGACTACCACTACTCCTTTCCCCTTTCGATTTCCAATTTTTGATATGTGAGATACCTATCTAACCCTACAGGAAGATCCCTAAATCAAAGCTCCTGAGAAAGGTAAAAGACACCCAAGGTATCTGATAATGCTTGCCAATTGTTGGAATCAAAGTAAAAGTACATTGAGTGCAATTATCGTACAAAAGTTACCCATGAATACTTAATATTTATCATTGAAAATGTGCAACCGCTGTAAACTGCTTTTCTTTATGTAGAACAAAAAACGTTGGGAGTTTATAGTTACCCTACATTTCAGTTCACTAAATAGAGCCATTTTTAAAAAGGATGTGAGCACACACAAAATTCCTGCTACTTTTTGCAGTTATAAACCTAGACACATTTGCTAAGCAAAAAGTATGCTATTTCCCCAAGACTTAGCTGGGAACAAAATTTGGCCACACAATTCTAAATTCTTAAAAACAAGATTTAATAGTGAAAAAGCTGTCAGAAATCTAATCTTTTTGTTGCTGGTTCTTCACTTCAATAGCCATGAGGCAGATTTCCACAGATACTCTAGTCAACAGAATGACAAGGCACACCTGTTATATTAGGAAGGCAACACAAAAGGACAGGTATAGTCTGTTTAAAATTCAGCAGCAGTCAAGCAATTAAACACAGCTGTTCTAAAGGGTTCTGCTTGTATACAATATCTTCACCTTAATCACTCATAGTGCAGTGCAGTTTGGGGAATCCTATAGAATCTTGTGGGATTTCAGGGTGTCTGACAGAAATGTGTTTTGCAAGGTACTTAGAAATGCATAGTGCTGGATGTTTGACAGAAATTCATTTTGTGGCACAAACTACATTAGTTTGAATTCACCATGGTTTTGTTTTTGGCTCAAAGTCAGCGGTTAATAGTATAATATAATACATACACAACTGCAAATATAATGACATGATGCAATTCTTAAATTAATAAAGCAATATGTAATAACAGACCAAAGGGGAAAATCTTATTTTAAATAATTAACTTTGCAATCAAGCAATTCCAATCAGTATAAAAAGATGTGATCTGCAAATGAAATGTTCTTAGCCACTAAAAGACTTCACCCTTCAACAACTATATTTTCCAAAGTTTTGATTCTATAAGAATCTGAAGACATTTTCAAGGTACACACAGTGTGGAGGTAAAAGCAGAGTCTCTTGCATTTTAGATAGTGAATTGGTGGCTTGTTGACATTTCAACTACTAGCTGCCTTTTTGGGTCAGAGGACAATGCTGTACAGTATATGCAGCTTGCACAGTGAAATAAGACATTAACCATGCTACAGCAAATGAAGACAGCTGAGCAAAAAGTGGATTACTTTACCATAAATGTTTTTGCTCCTACGAGTCTATTGAGCTTACGGTACTAATTCAAAAAGTTAGCTGCCAAATTCCCAGAACATCAGTTTACTATTTTTTGTCTTAAATATTTTTGACTATCAAGTTTTATTACACATTTTTTTAATCTGTACTACTATGACCATCATCAAGACTGGCAACTATACTCCTGAAACACAGATTTCAATCTAATGCTGTTTATAGATAAACTATAGCTGACCTTCTACAGCTGATGTAACTGGAGCCACAGTACTACAGCAGAATTTCAAAAGGAACATTTGCAGCTTTCTCCCTTCCTCCCCCCACACCATTTCCACTTTCACTAGAAGACCTAATTATAGATTGTCAGTCTGGCAATCTAGTGTAACCAAAACAAAATGCCATCCAAGCTGCCAGGACCACAAAACCTGGGAAACCAGCAAAGGCAGCATGGTAAGCTCCTGGAGAAAAGAGCAGTATATCACTTCACTCTCGTAACTTTCATCAAATGTTAGGGGCAATGTTGCCTACTTCCACAAGGAGGCATATCTACCCTTCTTCAGAGGGAGGGAGGGTTACCTAAACACATATCTCAATTTCTCTTTATCAATAGCTATTTTGTAAGGTCTTCCACACTTCTTAGTTGTCTAAATTGCTTGCTTTATTTTTCTCTTTGAATAATATTTTCTAAAGGATATTGGTATTTTAGCTACTTTTGAATTATAATTAATTTTATCCCTTTGATTTATTATAGAACTCTCTTCTTCACAGCACCTTTCTCACTATGCATAAAAACTCTTCCTAATCCCCCAACACATCTAGTTATCATGAATCAATGTTTTCCTTTTCTTTATCTTTTTCTCGCAACTCTTAATAAACAGTGCATTTGTTTGGACGCCTCTCCCCTTTTCCATTTACAGTACTGATTTTGGAGTTTTATCTTTTAAAAACTTCAGCTCTGCAAGTACCCTAGTGAAAACACAATGACCCCTTCATATTCCTTATATTCTTATTTTCCAGAAGAAGAGTACTGTGCTGCACCATGATTATGATGTCTTTTTTTGATTCCCCAGCCTGTTTCCACAAAGATAGATTTTAATATTTCTTTCCATTGGTCCTGAGACCTCAAGAAAGTGGTTCTTTCAAGGATGATGTAATGGGCACTGTGGCACTGTAGATCTCATCTAACAATCTGTGGTCATTAAATATCACAGGACTCTTTTCTCTGTGGAGTAGTCAATGGTAAATTCCAATTTTTGTGTGTGTGCGCACGCACCTAACTCTCCTTTGAAGATCTCCCCAGCAGAGTTTCTGAAAAGTGCTGAATTGACAGCCCCACAGACTGAAGCTCTCAACTCACAAAACAGGTATCATCAGTGAGCAGGTATTCAAGCTTGCACAGATAACATACTTAAAACCTGACCTCCTGAAGGGATCACCTCTAGAAATGAGAGAATAATTTAGACTCCATGTCCATTCAATCCTTGAACTACACTGACTGCCTTGCAATTTCTTTCAAACATAATATTCATCACCACCTGTTTTAAACTGTTGTGAAGCATTACTGTACACTGTTAAACTTCTGCTGCATTCCTGCTCAGAGATGGCGGCACTCTACCATTAGGTGAAGTGTTTCCTGTTTAGTGCTTTGGGATCCTTCAGGACAGAGGGGACTATACAGTAGCATTTCACAGTGTATGGCTCCCTCCAAGCATTCCCATCCCTAATCCAGACATTCTCCAGGACTTGGTCTCATACCAGAAACTAATACTACAGTCCTGCACTATTAGAAATACTACTCTTTTGATTAAATGTTAAGTAACAGATTTCAGAGTTATTGTAATACAATCTATTGAACTGCATAGGAAAATACAACTAAAATTATAGATTAGATTATTCTAGATAGGTTCTGTGATTTAAAACTAAAAGGAGAAAACTGGCACAGCCAGTATGTATATTGTTGAATATAATTTGCACTGTTATATATTTTCACTTCTCTATATGATGAAGTATATTATCATAAGACATGGCTAGGTTGTATACCGCTATATACATACTACATATACACACACACACATACGTAACATAACATTTTCATGGAAGCAGTATATAGTGTTGGAGAATTGAACAGTACATTTGTCCTCAATTTGTGGAAGCATACAAAAGATCCTGTTGTTTTTTTAAAAATGGGCTATTTCAATAGTAGTGAATTCCGGTTCTTGTCTCTTCCCCCTGGAGTTTGGACTGCCTCTGTCTATAATTTTAAATATACTGTTTGAAAAAACGAAGGCAGACTGTTTTACAACCATTAGACATATTTTAAAGCTGTGGTTTACAAACCAGTCTGTAATGAAAGGAAAAAACCCTGAAGGTTCAAATCTCCAAATAAAATGTATGTCAGTTTAGCTACAGGGTTTAAGTGCACCAAGCTTTGGGGGATCAGTTTCTTTAAATCAATTATAATCGATACAAGCCAGATGGCTGGGCTGTCACACTGGATTGAGCTGTCTGTATGATAAGGTCACTGCATCTGTCAGTTGGAGACTGCTGCAAAGGCGTCACATCTAAACACTCCCTAACCTCACAGCCCATCTATTTGAGAAGAGTCCATCAGGGATTAAGATGTGCAGTGAAGGAATTAGATGGAGTTACCATATTTGTCAGTGTTTGTCAAATTATTTTACCTTCGTGGGGAAAGAAAGAAAACAAAACCCCAAGCTGTTGTCCCTACAGTTAATAGAAGTTTCTAAGAGTTTTCCCCAAAGTGTTAACATTTTCATTCTTTACATTTTTAAACAATGCTCTAAAATATATGACCACAAACTGCATAATTTTAACATACACCGTGCTGTGTATCAACTATCATGAAATATATTACCATAATTAAATGTCATTTCTGTGAGAGGACAGATATTACAGGTTCAGGCTAGATCATATCTGGTATTATATTACAATTTGCAAAATAATCTCTCTCCTGCTGCTTCAGAAACTCACTATAGAATAGCAATGACTACTAAGCTACATTCCTTTCATCATAAAGCAGATATATCTATAGTTATGCAATCAAAGTTCTTATGAATGGTGATATAGATCATATAGCATTATGAGATTTAAAAAAAGTGCAAAGCAGGCTAAGCACACTTTTAAATTTTTTAAACTTACTAGAATTTTAACTTACAAGAACAAACAAGAACACCCCACCCCATGCCCACATTCAATGGTAGAGGGATCTTGGTTGGACAGGAGAGAATGTGAGTGTGGGGGGGAATGTGAGAACACCCACTTGGCAAAACAAAGGCTGGCCCCTTCCTTCTTCAGGTCCTCCACCTTCCCATTGGCTGGGGCTGGGAGGACTTGGACTGGCTGACTGGCTCTTGCATGCCCCAGCCCTGCCTATTTCAATTCTCTGGGGCATTTTAAAAGTCTTTTGCCTCTGTTATCTGCAGTACTCTGCCTCCTCTTACTAATATAGGAGCTGTGTTTTTAGGATACTGTGAGTATGCTCATTTGGCTGCTTTAGGATCAGGAAGGAATTTTTCCTGTTGGGGCAAATTGGCTGAGGTCCAGATGGTCCTTTTGTCTTCCTCAAAGCGTTACAGAAGCACAGTCAAGCTCAAAGCAACAGGACTTTTAAATTTAATACTAGGAAAGGTAAGACTGTTTAGCTCATTGCAACTTGTGTCTAGTGAGGATAAAGGCTAAAAAAATCTACCTCCCAGAGTAAATGACACTCCAGATTTTGCTGGTAGATCTTGTGCCTATAGGACAGGGGTTCAGGACCCCTCGGGGAGTCACAAGGTTATTACAAGGGGGGTTGTGAGCTGTCAGTCTCCACCCCAAACCCCGCATTGCCTCCAGCATGTATAATGGTGTTAAATATATTTTAAAGTGCTTTTATAAGGCGGGGAGGGGGGTCGCACTCAGAGGCTTGCTATGTGAAAGGGGTCACCAGTACAAAACTTTGGGAACCACTGCTATGGGAGATGGAGACCTTTTGGTAACCGCTATGTAGGGAGGAAAAGGATGATTCATAAGTGAACTGAGTCCTAAGGGTCTATTGCAAGTTATTGGTTATATGGTGAGAGCCCTGTAACCACACACTGGAACTAGTCAAATGCCTGGTATGTGAGATTAGGGGATGACCACATAACCCAGTGGTGGGCAACCTGCAGACTGCATGCAGACCATCAGGGTAATCTGCTGATGGGCCACCAGACCATTTGTTTACATTTGCATGGCCGTCCATAGCTCCCAGTAGTCATGGTTTGCCATTCGCAACCAATGGGAGCTACGGGAAGCAGCAGCCAGGCCCACGCCGCTTCCCACAGCTCCCATTGGCAGGGAATGGTGAACTGCAGCCACTGGGAGCTGTGGGCAGCTGTGCAAATGTAAACAAACAGTCTGGCAGCCCACCAGCGGATTACCCTGACGGGCCACGTGCAGCCTGCAGACTGTAGGTTGCCCACAACTGACATAACACCTTTCCTTAGTGTTAAATATAGCTGTGGCCTGTTGCTTAACCCCATTCCAGATGGTTGTCGTTCACCTGCATGTCCTTATCAATGTCTTCAAGATTTTGTGACTATCCAGATTACTTCCGTCCTGCTGAAATGTCAGCATTGGCTGTAGATATCTGCTTCAGCAGATCAATTAAAACCTAAACTGCATTTTTTTCCTGAAAACCTTCCTTACAATGTTATTTTATTTTCCTAAAAGCATAAGAAAGTAAAAATAAATGAACTAATATCACTCAACTGAAAATAAGTATTTACCCTCAAGCTATACTTATAATACATAGCCCTGAAATGTTTAATAGCCTTAGTAATAATAAATATTTTATTCTAGAAACACCAAAAATAGTCAAAAACCATTTGAATGGAACACTTTTCATGTAATTTATATATGACGAATTACCCACTGAAACTTTTCCATGAGTGTTAAGTGTTTTACGTGAAACAATGAAACAGAAAAATAAGAACTATTTGCTCTGACATTTTAAAATTCCCAACATACACTAAGGAAATTAGAGCTACACTTCTCTTTAGGTGTTTGTGTCCAAGAGCACAAATTAAAAAATAAAATATAGCATATGTCTCTGATGTGCTAATGTGCATTGTGATGGGGCAAGGCCAGATGGCTACAGTAAAGTACTGAGAAACAGGTATGTTAGCCCCAGGCTAAACAAATCCCTAGGACCATGGTAACCAAATGGCAGTTGCTCCAGGTTAATCAAGGCACCTGGAGCCAATTAAGACCTTTCTAGAAGGCAGTAGAGATACTACTTTAATTAGAACACTTGCAGCCAATCAAGGCAGGCTAATCAGGGCACCTGGGTTTAAAAGGAACTCACTCCAGTCAGGCAGGGAGGAGCCAGAGGAGAAGGAGCATGTGGGAGAGCTGGGAGCAAGAAGGCAAGGAGCTGAGAGTGAGAGAGTGTACTGCTGGAGGATTAAGAGGACAAGTGTTATCAGGCACCAGGAGAAGGTCCTGTGGTGAGGATAAAGAAGGTGTTGGAAGGAGGCCGTGGGGAAGTAGCCCAGGGAGTTGTAGCTGTCATGCAGCTGTTAAAGGAGGCCCTATAGACAGCTGCGATCCACAGGGCCCTGGACTGGAATCTGGAGTAGAGGGTGGGCCTGGATTCCCCCCAAACCTCCCAACTCCTGATCAGACACAGGAGCTGACTCAGACTGTGAGTTCCACAAGAAGGGAAGATCACTGAGGTGAACAAATCTGCCAATAAGCGCAGGACCCACCAAGGTGGAGGAGGAACTTTGTCACAGCACACAACTTTCTGAGTATTAACTGAAGTTTATTGAACTGTATTTTTAAAATTACAAAGCCTGGGCATATAGTACTGAATCAATTTCATATAATTTCAGAACAAAATTTCTCTCATCTCCAGATATTGCAATTTAGCTTAATTTATACATTCTGTTAATAGTAAAAATAGCTATATTGACTACTATTGGGGGAATTCTGTGCCAAAAAATTTTAAAAAATATCGTACACAATATTTTAAAATTCTCTAAAATTTTGCATATTTTATTTGTCAAAACAACAACATAATCATGCCAGTTTCAATTATTTTGGTAATTTATTTCAAAATACCTGTCAGCAAGTATGTCTGTAACAATATCGACAACAAAAAAGACTCAGGAAATGTTTTTTGACAAATAGATTCCTTACTAGGGATATTCTTATAGAATTACGAGTAATAATTTACTTAAAATAGAATACAGAAATGTATTTCCTGCACCCCTGAGAAGCAGTGCAAAGGCTTGAGGCAGTGAGGGGTAACAGAGGAGCCGAGGGAGAGGGAAGTAATTGCTGGGAAGGAGCTTTGGTGTGAACCTGAAGGGTTGTTGGGTGTGGGTAGGAGAAGTATGGAACAGTTTTTGGAGGGGACGGGGTAGAGAAGCAAATTGTTGGGGAGCCTTCCCCATGCAGACCCTGTCTGATCCCTAGCTTCTCTCATTCAGTCAAACACATTTGCACCCTTTCCCATGTGTCCTGGCACCCCCTGTCCCCTTGTGTCCCTATACCCCTACTCAGCCACCTCCCTCCCCCCTGTGTCCCTGGACTCCGTCCCCCATTTTCATGTGTCCCTGTACCCCCACTCAGCCACCCCCTTATCCCCATGTGCCCTTGTGCCCCCACTCCCATCCAGCCCCCGTCCCAGTCTGTGACACACAACCCCAGTAGCTCCATGTGCCCCTCATATGGATCCCCCCATATCCCTTGCCTCCTGACCTGGTCCCACAGGCAGGGGCGCTGTGAGGAAGACAGCCTCTGCTCTCTCCCTTACCACCGCTGGGGCTGGCCCGGGGAGTGGCTGATCTCTGTTATGGCACCACAGTGGCCCCTGGTGGGCAAAACGAGTAACTACAGCACCTTTTGGCAGAATTTATTTTCTGTGAGAAAAAAATTCTGCACAACACATGAATTCTGTGCACGTGCAATGGTTCAGAATTTCCCCAGGAGCACTAGGATATACAACACAGTAAATTCAGTAAACATTAAATCCATTGTAAAGTAAAATAATATCCAAACCAATTTAGGAATACAGCAAATAAATACAAGGCTTTTATCAAGCTATATCTTATAATTATTAATCTCAGAGTATGAGATCAGAAATATTGCTTAAATCATAATATATAATCAGCTGGTCTCCTCCATTTTAATAAAAAATGTTTTTTGTGCATGGCTATTCTTTCCTGTGATTTGTTATATCATTGCAAATATGGAATAGTCTCTCTTCTCTCATAAGGGGAAACAGGCATATTTGACGAAATACATCTCTAGAGGGCTTACTAAAACAAAGTTAACAAGAATTTTCTCTTCTTGGATGAGTAAATCTCCTTTTATTTATTAGAGCATACTGTCACCGTGCCTCAGAGGGTCACAGCTGAGAATACCACATTCAGGACAGACTGCTGAGAAATGGGGCAGTCTCACCCCAGAATGGTGGTTATTCTATCATTAGATTATACCAAGCGGATAACAAAAGTGAACTTCTGTCTCACCACACTGGTTAAAATAAAGCCAAAAATGCAGTCTCCTTAGCCAGGTCAATATGTGACTCAAATCTTATGCAAGAATCACACTGATGCCAGTCCTTTAGTAATTAAAAACTAAAGGTTTAATAATAAAAGAAAAGAAGAGAGTTATAAATGGTTAATAGATCATACATACATACAGGTGATTTTTCCGTGTTCATAGATCAGAAACATAGCAGTGATGGAATAAACTGTGAGCTTGCAAAAGTTTCTCTGGATTTACCCAAACATACTGGGGTTCATCAGTCCTTGTCCAAAGCTTCCTTGTTAGAAATCCAGCCCAGAGAAATGAAGTAGAAATTAACACAAAATGGAGATATCTCGGGGGTCCTTTTATATTCTCTGCCATGTGTATAGAATTTTACTGTCACAAACAAAGCCAACAGCCTCTGTTTGTGGAAAGTTACTGGCCCAAGATGGAGTCCAGGGACACATGAGCATATCACATGTCCTTACACATTTTGATGACTCCCAGGGGGTAGGCATTGGCCTCTCGAAGTCTGATGCATCTGCAGGAAGACCTACTGGGTTGGATGAGTTTCTTCTATGGCCCGTTGTGAGACGTAAGTGTCTTTGATGGGCCATCAATATATATCCATCTGACCGCAATGTAAATTCTATCTGGGGGGTGTTACCCAGGAATATAACACATGTGTACGATACCAGTACATAGCCAATATTCACAACTTCAGATACAAACACATACTCAAGTACAGAGTAAGTGCTTAGCAGTTCTAAAATAGTGTTAATATTTAAGATTTTCTTTAAATATGCTTGCACTGTCTGGGGAAGATAGATTATATAAAAAACATTATGTATTCTACTATAAAGTGTCAGAGCCCTTGAATTCTGTGGCAATTCAGTGCAAAAAGAAAACTTTTCACATATTCAGAAATACTGATGCTGACTATCCCTGTTTACCTTTGACAGGGCACTATTAGTAAAATAACATAGAATTTGCAATGCCAGATTAAATCATTGGTGTCTTTTACTATGTTATGCAGAATTTGTGAGAATTTAAATATTTTCTGGCTCTCCTGACGTTCTTCCCTTGTTTCACAAAATAATCCAACCCTCTCTTTAAATCCATTGAACCAGAAAAATTAGCTTAGATTGCTAGAAACATAAACATGGCCATCTTTTTCATTTTTTGAAACTTAAATGTTGGCAGTTCAACATGATGTCTATAATTCTTCCGGACAGAGAATGAAAAGCATGACTATCCATTTATATTTTTAGCAGGGCAATGTAGTGGGGTATGAGTGATGCTGTAGAAATAATTCTGACCAATTATATCATTGATATATTACTGTTATACAATTGCAACAAATCTTGTACACAATATGTCATGTAAGGTGTCAATGGAAAAGTCATGATTTGCTAAAGATGCTTATCCTGTTTATATGCGTCTGACGAAGTGGGTATTCACTCACAAAAGCTTATGCTCCAATACGTCTGTTAGGCTATAAGGTGCCACAGGACTCTTTGTCACTTTTCACAGATCCAGACTAACACGGCTACCCCTCTGATACTACACACACACACTCACCTTATAAGTTAGAAAAAAAAAAGGCATACAATTTCTCATTGTGAGCACTGACAAATTTATTTATTTATTCAAATAACTAAAACACATCTACAGGCACATATCCAGTGCTCTGCTTCTCTATCTCATAAATTAAAAATCACAACATAAATAAAAAAATGTCCATTCACGCAACACCTTCCTCACCATCCTAAGACAAAGAGTACCTGTAAAGTTAACAAATCTGAGGTATGGCAGACCAGGTGGGAGAGGAGGGGGAATTTTCAAAATGGAGGACACTTGACAGAATGCCCTGCTCATAATTCCATCTCTATTGTACTGAAGGAACTCCTGCTCAAGTTTCTCTGCTGATCCCAAGTATGGCAGTATATCACAGGGAACAAGATGCTCTTTCAGGTAATTAGGTATCAAGCAGCCCCAGCATTAGTATTTTACTTTTCAGTATTATTAATTCTAAACCTTAAGAAAGCTGTTTAAAAAGTCAGTGCTTCTTGGGGTAAATAACTCTTAAAAATTATGACAGAGGTGGATGCTATATTAGCATCCATATACCTACATACATTAATCAAATTGTCAAATAAAACATTCCAATCAAGTCTAAGTATTCCTTGGATTTTCCCAATGCTATTTGTAAATACATTACCTCGGTTTATTAGTCAAGCGCCAATTAATAAAATTACTCATGTGTATGTTTACAGGATCAGGCCACAAATTTGATCTCACTATTCGCTAACATCAATAACATAATCATCTTCTATCCATTTTACAAAGCATCCTCATACACTGTATGCTTAACTACATTTTTAAAGTTTCCTCTGGGAAAGGTTTGTAGTCTTTGAAAACAGCAAAAATGTATTTGATGTTTCATTTTCACTTCCAGATTAAGTTTTTGATACATGCTGCAACAGCTTTTGAATTTAGCTGATTTTGCTCGTTTTCAATTTAATTCTGTCTCCATCATTTTGAAAGCAACTTTAAATAGCTCTTTCATAATTTGATAAGTGTACATATGAAAGTGATTGGTTTAGAGGCAACAGAATTTTGAATAAAATGCTCTATATTTCAGTTAAGTAACAATCAGGAGTGGCTCTAGCTTTTTGGCCACCCCAAGCACGGCAGGCAGGCTGCCTTTGGCAGCTTGCCTGCGGGAGGTCCCTGGTCCCTCGGATTCGGTGGCTTGCCTGTGGGACGTCTGCTAGTCCCACGGCTTTGGCGTACCCGCCACCAAATTGCCGCCAAATCCGTGGGACCGGCAGACCTCCCACGGGCAAGCCGCTGAAGGCTGCCTGATTGCCGCCCTTGCAGGGACCAGCAGGGCGCCCCCCCCCGCGCCTTGCCGCCCCAGGCATGTGCTTCAGTAACATAAACGAAGAACATGTTTACTCACTAACTCATATGATTCATTCTGGGCAAGTAACTTAGTCTCCTTGTTCCTCAGTCTCAATCAGTTAAATGGGATAGTAGTAATATAGTTACTTACTTACCTCAAAAGACAGTTTTAAGCATTAGTTTATGTTTGAATAATGCTTTGAAGATATAAAGTGCTACAAAACTCTACGTATTAAAAAGGCATTAATGAAAAGGTAGTAACATAAATTTAAAAATTAGTCAATATAATATCCTTGTGTGGGGAAAATACCAAGGAAACCCCCCACATCATCATTTAACTTCAAAAAGGGGAACTACACAAAAATGAGGAGACTAGTTAAACATAAATTAAAAGGAACAGTCACAAGAGTGAAATGCAAGTAAACTGAACAGAAACATTTTTAAAACACCATAATAGAGGTGTTAAACTACATGTATACCCCAAATAAAAAAACAGAGGACCAAAAACATCACCATGGCTAAATAGAGAAAAGGAGATGATTAGAGACAAAAAGACATCCTTTAATAATTGGAAGTAAAATTCTACAGAGGAAAACAAAAGGACATAAACTCTGGCAAGTAAAGTGTGAAAGTATACTTAGGCAAGCAAAAAAAGACTTTAAAAAGCAGCTAGCTAAAGACAAATACTAAGCACCAACATTTTTTTAAGTACATCAGAAGCAGGAAGTCTGCCAAACAATCAGTGAGGCGACTGGATGATCGAGATGCTAAAGGAGCACTCAAGACAGATCAGGCTGCAGTGGAGAAGCTAAATTAATTCTTTGCATTAGTCTTCACTGCAGAGGGTGTGATGGAGATTTCCACACCTGAGCCATTCTTTTTAGGTGACAAATCTGAGGAACTGTCCCACATTGAGGTGTCAGAGAGGTTTTGGAACAAACTGATCAATTAAACAGTAATAAGTCACCAGGACCAGATGGTATTCGCCCACAAGTTCTGAAGGAACTCAAATATGAAATTGTGGAACTACTAACTATGGTATGTAACCTGTCACTTAAATCAGCCTCTGTACCAGATGACTAGAGGATAGCTAATGTTACATCAATATTTTTAAAAGGTTCCAGAAGTGATCCTGTTAATTACAGGCCAAACGTACAAGCCTAACTTCGGTACCAAGCAAGCTGTTTGAAACTATAGTAAAGAACAGACTCATCAGACACATAGATGAACACGATATTTTGGAGGAAGAGTCAACACAGCTTTTGTAAAGGGAAATCATGCCTTACCAATCTATTGCAGTTCTTTGAGGAGGTCAACAAACATGTGGAAAACGGTGATCTAGTGGATAAAGTGTACTTGGACTTTCAGAAAGCCTTTGACAAGGTCCCTCAACAAAGGCTCTTAAGCAAAGTAAGGAGTTATGGGATAAGAGGGAAGGTCTTCTCAAAGACCAGTAACTTGTTAAAGGACAGGAACAAGAAGGAAAAAGCAGCCAGTTTTCACTGTGGAGAGAAGTAAATAGTAGGGTCCCTCAAGGATCTATGTTGGGATCACTGCTATTCAACATATTCATAAATGATCTGGAAAAAGGAGTAAACAGTGAAGTGGCAAAATGTTCAGACAATACAAAATTACTCAAGATATTTAAGTCCAAAGCAGACTGCAAAGAGCTACAGAGAGATCTCACAAAACTGGGTAACAAAATGGCAAATGAAATTCAATCCTATCTATACATAGAAAATGATGGGGTCTAAATAAGCTGTTCCCATTGAAGCAAGATCTTGGAGTCATGATGGATAGTTCTGTGAAAACATCTGCTTAACGGTCAGCAGCAGTCAAAAAAGCCAACAGATTGTTAGGACCCATTAGAAAAGAGCTAGATAGTAAGACAGTCAATATCATAATGCCACTATATAATCCATGGCACATCCACAGCTTGAATACTGCATGCAATTCTGGTCACCTCATCTAAAAAAAAAGATATGAGAACTGGAAAAAGTATGGAGAAGGGCAACAAAAATTATTAGGGGTATGAAACTGCTTCCATCTGAGGAGAGATTAAAAAGACTGAGACTGTTCAGCTTGGAAAACAGATGACTGAGTGAAGATAGGATAGAGGTCTATAAATGATGTGGAGAAAGTGAATAGAGAAGTGTTATTTACCCCTTTACATAACACATGAAATAGGGGTCACCAAATGAAATTAATGGGCAGAAGGCTTAAAACAAATATAAGGAAATACTTCTCGATATAACGCACAGTCAACTGTGAAATTCATTGCCAGGGATGGTGTGAAGGTGAAAAGTATAACTCGATTCAAAAAATAATGAGATGATAGATCCATCAATGGCTATTAGCCAAGGTGGTCAGGGACGCAAACGCATTTTTACTTGTAAATTAAGGAAATTTGATACAGAAATCATTAAGAGGCAATAAACAGGGAACTGTACCATGCCAGGGTGGTTTGAGTAGAGAGAACAGTGGGAAAGACAGGAGGAGAAAATGAAAGCTGAGAGTTAGGCAGGATCAGGGATTCTGAAAGCCCTTGAGGATGAGGACAATAAACTTGAATTTGAAACAGGAGATAAGAAGTGCCTCATTTTGTTTACATAGAAACCTAATGATGTTGAAATCTGTGAACAATCAGTAGAAGTTCAAAATAATAATACACAGTAGTTACCTAGCAGAAACTAGCTACATAAATAATTCAAGTAAAATGAACCAGAGCATAAATGCAAAATCCTTGCTTACAGGAGCCACTGGATTTCAACAAGCCATTAATCTATCACTTCATATAATAACTCAAGTTATTTGCAATTTAACGTTAGAAAGACGTGAATCTATATAGATCCCACCTGTTGCTTGTGAAAAGTTGACACTTGCTGCATTTCACAAATATCGTGCCAAAGGGTGGACGTACAAGATAAATTTATGCAATTAGGTTTTTGTTTAGATTACTAGAACAAGCCATAAATTATTGTTCAAATCTCTTACTTCGTTAATGTCTCCCTAATTAGCAAAACATCAGAATCTGTGGCTGGAGCATTAATGGTTAGTGATAAAAATGCAGGTGTGAAATAACCTACTTTACAATATCAGAAGATGTTAATGATTTCTCACAAAGCAGCAAGGTCTCATGGAAAATAATCTAACTTCCTTTTTCTACCTACTGACAATCACAGGTTTATATCATGCAAAAATTACTACACTTATCTTCTCATTAGCAACTAATCTCACTCATTCCATTTGCCAAGCCAATTATAAGAAAATTTCCAGACTCAAATGCATTAATAGAACACTTGGACCACACTCATTTTTCTCATGATAAAATAATTAATGAGCACTTGTATATAAAAATCAAAATAGTTTTGTTAGCTAATTACTAAAACTAAGGACAATAAAAACTATCACACTAGAAGTAACACAAACTCCTTATATTATGTAATAAAATAATAATCAATTTCCCCAGTTTACAGTGAAATAAGGGACGTAAGAAAAATACTATAATACTACTGTTTTACAGATCACTTCCCCTTGAAAAATCTTAACAGTTCTCCTCAAAGTGGAAAGGTGAGTGATGGAGTATCTACCCGCAGAGGCCATATTGAAACCGTGTTTTAATTAACTTCATGATTTATAGAAATTCATGGTTAACAATCTGGTGAAATTTGCCAATGATACTAAATTGTTTTAGTCAGTAAAAATTATGGAGAATAACTTAAAACTCCAGTTGGAATTAACACACCCATTGACATAGCTACTGCTTCTCGGGAAGGTGGAGTACCTATGTTGACAGGAGATCTCCTGTCAGTGCAAGTAGTGTCTTCACTAAGCACTATAGTAGCCCAGCTGCACCAGTATAGCTGCAGCACTGTAAGGGTAGACTAGCCCTAAGAGTCTTTTGCTTCTCTTTGAAGAACCAGGAATTGGCCATTACTGAAGGCAAAATATTTGACTGCTATAGGTAGATCAATGGTATGATTCAATAGACCAAATTCTATATAATTTTACTACCAATACACAGGTTTAAAAGAAAAACAAAGAGAAAGATGGAATTATGTGGGTTTTTTAATTACGGCTCCTTCAATCCACTTTTGGCATGTATTTACAAAAGGATATTTCATATTGCTGTAGTGGATTTCAAGATATCCTGTAAGATTTGCAGAGTAAATTTTTGCAGTTCTTATCCTATAAACAAACAAAGTATTAGGTACTTTAAGGAGTGACTTTAGTATAGGAATTAAATTCAGAATACTTAGAGACAGATTCAGTTTTAATTACTTTATTGGACTCTAGGCTCTTAATGAGGTTTTTAAATACTACTTTATCCAGGGGTTAGCAGGATCATTATCCCTCTGGGTTTTAACTAACATATGACTATATGATGCCCTGCATTGGCTTTTGGCACAGTACTAAAACTGTACATCACACACATTTATGTATCTTAGAATGCTGGTCAAAACAGTCTGATCACTTTCCCAAATCTTAATTCCTTGAGAAGAGAGAGCCTCACCTGACATGAAATCTTAGGAAGTACTTCCATTTCATAGGAAAAAAATTGCCTGACAGCTTTCATTGTAATCTGCTTTTAGTTAAAGCTCTCTGAAGATCAAAGAGGCCTCACTCAGACAGGCAGATGCATTTTCATGCCAGTGGCTAGGAAAAAGAACAGCCTTCAAGCGAACTGCTCAGTGAATCCTTAAGTAATCAGGCAGCAGAATGGAGAGTACAAACCTAAAACAGGTCAATGGATAAAAAAACTCTGGCATTCACTAAAAAATGTTGTTGGAAAACCAACCTGGAAATAACCACTAACTGTGGAATTTAGTCATGCTAACAATTGTTCCTCTTAAGCAGAGAATCACTTTAAAAAAGTTAAGTACTGCTGATAAAGAACAAGTACCGTACATACACAAAGAAGTGGCACTTCTTTCATTTTCAGATAAATGGGTTTCCTAATAGTAACATTTAATCAAATGTTTAAAGAAAAAAAACAAACAAACTAAAAAAACTCAAGGTGTTAAAAAATCCAGCGACCAGATGGCTAATCTCAATTTGAGTTTCAGAAAATTACTCAAAATTACAGTAACTCATAGCAGAATGACATTAGATATAAGCTTTAATTGGAAAACAGAAGCCTAATAAATGATCAGTCACTGAATTCCAGTAAAGGATCAACTACGCACAATATTTGAAAGGTAGGGAGAGGACCTTTAAAATAAGCAAGCCTGATTCTTCACCATCTTGTACCTTTTGCCATGACTAAAACATGGGCAAAGAAGGTATAGAATGCCACCAAAACAGAATAGTAGCATTTTACATCCAATTTGCATAGGTGTAAATGGAGACACAAGGTGAGAGACAGGGTAGAGTAAGGCCCACAGTTTTTTTTTTCTTAAGGTACAACAAATTTTCTGATTAGTGAGCAAAGGTAGTTCATTTCTAACAGAATTTCTCAACTCAAGTTTGAACATCCATTATTAACATTTTCTGTTTGATAACTGGTTTCATCCTGTAACACCTGCCTTGAAATCAAAATTTGGTAACAATAACTAAAATGTTCAAATAGTAAAATATTATGGTTTCTCAGTACTATGATTTCCAGGATCAAAGTAAATGTAAAATGAAAAAAAAATCCCTGTACATTCAAATATTTACTTCTTGGATTATTTTGAAATATAAGCATTACATTTTTTAAATTCAAACATGGGTATAGAATACTATGTACTTGTAACGCCACACAGCTGGGTGGGTTGTCAGTAGGGGATTGAAATTGGGACCTCTTGTTCTAAAAGCATGAGCCTCTACTGCTTTAGCTAAAAAAGAGTCAGCTCTGTAAGCCAAGGCTGTAGTATGCTCATAAACCTCTATATGTAATCCAGTCACCACTAGAGAGAGAGAGAGTGTCACAATAGGTGGGTTACATACTGCTTAATTAATACACTTGGCAGATAAACGTTAAAAAAAGTTAGATTCTGAAGGGTATTTGAAAAATCCTAATGTATAATGTTTCCAAGATGTGATAATGAGTGCCTTTAATGAGAACACTCAGAGACAGAAAGGGGTTTGTTTTAAAATGCATGTCTGATCATATGCAAGAGACTTATATTCAAAAATGCTTTTTGCTTTTATTTAAAAGTGTCTGCAATTGGACTGACAGAGTAAATGTCCATGAGCGTCTATGTTCAAGTGTTAATTTAACAAAACCAAAGAAATAATTTCAAAAATGTCATTGGCACTTACGCTCAAGAGGGCCAATTCCAAGGCAGATTTTCTAGCCAGAGACCAACTTTCAAATTACTGTATGGACTTCTGGTATCTTGTATCTCAGGAACAGAGATATCTCACCATGTTATACGATGCCAAAGCAACTATAATCAAAAAAATTTGGGATTCTTTTGATAAAGAAAGAAAAAAAGAATATTTGACTACATTGACCAGATTCTGCCAAATAAACTGAGGACAAGAATTTATTCAGATTTCCCTTAAATACATTTCTTCTGCATAGCCTTCCAAAATGAATTCAGCCATTAAAGACATGGTTCCACAAAAAGATTTGTTACATATTTTAACTGGGGCCAGAATTTAGGAATTTACAAAGGGACATGGAGCCCTTCTGCTAAGTCATCCTAATGTCAGATGGTAGGAACCCATTAAAAAGATACAAGATATAGTATATAAGAATGTTTGGAGGGACTCTCTGAGCAGAACTCTAGGGTTTTCTCCTGCAAGATCCCCATAGATGTCCAATATTAAGAGAAAGCTTAGGCTGGGAGTTGTATTTTGTTGTTAGTTAAGAAAAATCCCACAAATGGGCCAAGTTTTCATCTCATCCAGGGTTTGTACACTCTGTCTGGAATACAGGGGGAACTGCACCTGCTTACACATGGTACCAGAAGTGGTATGAAACATCGTCTGTCCAAAGAATGGACAATGGAAAGATCCTGAAATAGATGATGGAATCATGGAAGCAACAGCAGCATGTTGTTCTGCAATTTCTGAAGGAGCAATAAACCCAGGCTACAACTCAAGAGCAATAATATTAACAATTCCAGGAGCAGGTGCTTCACAGGATGATTAACACAACAGCAGGCCTTAATTAAGTCCTAGCCCCTCCCAAACTGGGATAGGAAGATGACTCACTTGTCTACCTGATCATTTTTGAGTTGGTAGTTCCTGAAGCTTATTGGGAGGAATCCAGGGATATTTGTTTGGCCCTTTTTCTAATGGGATGGGCACAGGCAGCATACCGTGTGCTGGATGAAGTTGTAGCCACAGAGGCTGTGAAGGCTGGTATTTTGGACCAGTTGGAGGTCTCAGAGAAGTAAAGGCAGAAACTCCACAAAGCATTAACTATTAGTCAAATTCCTGAACGGCTTGGGGGGCGGGTGGGACTAAATGCAGCCCCCTACCCCAGCCCATGTTGAGATTTCTGGACCCCAATAGCAGGAAAGAGTGCAGAGAAGGTAGATGAACATCTCCCTCCCCCTGTGCACAAAGAGAGAGAAGGGCACAATGCACAAAGAGATGAAGGACAAGATCTGGCCATATTTTTAGAAGAAAGAAAGTGAGTGAAAATGCACATATATACTACAGTTGGAACAAGCTGATCTAAACCCTAAAATGCTCTAGATCAAAATACCTTTTCATATGTTGTACAGGCTGTCCAAAGAGATGTTACTGAGGGATAAAGGATTCTCTCGAGAAACTGGAATAAGAAGTATCTTTTGGGGACTGTAACAGGGTGGTTTGCCCATAGCTGGGGAATCTGGGACTAAGCCAAACCTGATTATAGGTCGGGTCCTACCAAATTCATGGTTGATTTTGGTCAATTTCATGGTCACAGGCTTTTAAAAATCATCAATTTCATGATTTCAGCTATTTAAATCTGAAATTTCACAGTGTTGTAATTGTAGGGGTCTTGACCCAAAAAGGAGTTGTGTGGGGGTCACAAGGTTATTGTAGGGAGGGTTGCAGTACTCAGGGCCGGTACTTCAATTAGGCGACCCTAGGTGGTCGCCTAGGGCGCCAGGATTCGGGAGGCGGCATTTTGTGTGCTCCCCACGGGGCACGCGGGAGCTTCCGGTTCCGCTCCCATCGCGCCACCAAAGAAGGACCTTCTGCCGACGTGCCGCGGAAAACAGCGGCAGGCAATTGAGTAGCTCAATGACTGCCGCTGTCGCCTGCGGCATTTCGGCGGAGGGTCCTTCTTCGGTGGCACAATGGGAGCGGAACCGGAAGCTCCCACACGCCCCATGGGGAGCACACAAAATGCTGCCCCCCGAATTCTGTCTAGGGTGCCAGAAACCCTGGCGCCGCTCCTGGCAGTACTGCTACCCTTACTTCTGTGCTGCTGCTGGCAGCGGTGCTGCCTTCAGAGCTAGACAGCTGGAGAGCAGTGGTTGCTGGCTGGGAGCCCAGCTCTGAAGGCAGAACTGCCACCAGCAACAGAACAGAAGTAAAGATGACATGGGATAGTATTGCCACCCTTACTTCTGTGCTGCTGCCTGCAGAGCTGGGCCCTCAGTCAACAGCCGCTACTCTCTGGCTACCCAGCTCTGAAGGCAGCAGCGCAGAAATAAGTATGGCATAGTATGGTATTGCCACCCTTGCTTCTGAGCTGCTGCTAGCAGAGTGCTGCATTTAGAGCTATGTGCCTGGCCAACAGACGCCGCTCTCTGGCTACCCAGATCTGAAAGCAGCATGGAAGTAATGGTGGCAATACTGTAACCCCCCTAAAATAACCTTGCAACCCCCCTGCAACTCTCATGTGGGTCAGGACCCCTAGTTTGAGAAACGCTAGTCTCCCCTGTGAAATCTGTATAGTATAGGATAAAAGCACACAAAAGACCAGATTTCATGGGTGGGAGGGGGACTAGATTTCGCAGTCCCTGACACACTTTTCATGGTTGTGAATTTGATCAGGCCCTAATTATAGGATGAGCCCTTCCTGTGAGGAATCAGGTGATTTCTGTATAAAAGGAGCCAGATTTTAAGCACGGACAGGGTGCAACTGTGGAAAGAGCTGGAAGGAGAGTCAGAGCAAGAAAGGAAGCTGAGTAGGTAGGCAAGCTCTTCAGGCAGGGAGGCCTGATCAAAACAATGAAGAGACTGGGAGATCCAGAGAGGAAGTAAAGAGCCAAGATAGGAAATGGTTCAAGGAAAACCATGATACAAGTAAAGTAGCTGACCTAGCTGTGTTATACAGGGACCTGGGCTTTTAAACCCAGAGTTAAGAGTGGGACTGGGTTTTGCTACTGTCCCCAGTGAAGGAGGATTCAGGCTGAACCTCAAAGACAGACTGAGGAACAGCCCCAGAGAGGGGAGAAGGATCTTTTGTATTAAGACATTTTGAGGACTTCTTACTTTGGACAACTGTGACCCCGAAAGGGGTGGATTTAAAATGGTTACCCAGCTAGAGGGCTGAGTTAACTGACAGAGAAACCACCACAAATCCAGAATGACCAATAGAAGTGAGTGCTAGTCCTGTGAGAGAGCTGTGATGATACAGCGGGCCACAAAGGTTAATGGTCAATGGACTCAGTAACAGGGGCTAATGGTCCCCTTGCCTTAAGACTGGAAAGTAGCAAGCATATTTAAAAATAAAAAATCAGCAAACTGTTAGACTAGTTGGCTTACCAGCATTTGTGGAGAAAGACACTATCAATGAACTTTTAGAGGATATCATTAAAAACACAACTTGATTAGACACAGCCCAAGTAGATTTATGAGAGGGAGGCCTTAACTTGAAAGAACTTCAGCAAAGTAGTTAATACTGATATGCTTGAACATAAAAAATGACTTCACACTAACATCCTTCAATTCAGGTAACAAGTTGTAGGACAAGAGGTAAAATAGCTTGTCATATAGAAAACAGTTTAAATGGCAGTGATGATTTCTGGATCCATTATGAACTGATGCACCTTTATCTTTTAAAATATCCTTTATTGACCTCTGGTTATAGGCTTGTCTCTCTACAACTCAAAAAAGAACCAGAGACCCGCCTGTACAGCAAAACATTTTTATTAAAGCACCAAGACTGTGTTTCCAGAAGAAGTATGGAAAAACTATGATTCTTGATGGGGGAATATTTTTTTCTATTGTCATTCTAGCTGACTAGTGTGACACTGGGAAGAAACAACCATCCAAAGTCATGGAAATATCTACACATAATGAACCCAGGCTTTTGACTAAAGTAACGATATTCCGTCGAGAATAAATCTGAGGTTTAAGACAAGCCTAGGGCTAGTCTACACTGGCAATTTTTTATTTTTGTTTGAAGATTTCATGCAAAGCTTTCAATCAATAACATTAAATATATGTAAAGTTTTTCAAATATTAATTTTGTTTTAAAATTCTACTTGGAGCACTATAACTACAGTAGTGATAACTATATAGAGATAATAGAGTAAGCCTCCAAATCACTTAGGTGATGTTTTTCCAAATGCTGAGAATAGCTCCAACATTGGTTTCCCAAATCAATACCTAATCCATGGTAGCTTTATTTATCACCTAAATCACATGCTGGTCATTTTTATATTAGTGTACTAATTTTAAAAAAAACAACAGTATTTTTTAGTGATTTTTAACACAGGAGAGGACAAGAGGTAAGCAAATGCCTAAAGAGAAAAACAAAATGATCAATCTGGCCTTGCCTCTCTTCCCCTACATCTTAAAAAAAACTTTATAACAGGCAGAGAGGAAGGAAAAGGTACAGTAACAAAATCTCTTCTACTTGTGCTTTAAATAATGAGTACTGCTACACAGTGAAATTTTGAAACACAGACTGACATTTCAGAAGTATTCATAGTGTACCCAGAGATCTGAGTTCCCTCCAACAAAAAATGAGTTTGTAGAGCTTCATTAGAAGAGGAGAGGGCCTATTTGGTAAAGATCTTTCACTCAAGAGTGGAAACGGAATTTCTTTTCACTCTCTGCATTTGCAGGGGACACTGGCAATTGGCAGGAAGATGTCTTTGGAAGGCCATATGTTCATTTCCAAGGGATGTAAGAAGATCAGTTCCTCTTCACTGAGAGTAACTGTAATAAGACTGGTGCACTTTACCTCTTCCATCAGGGGGGATTGGCAACTTCTCTCCTCAACTTTATTTTTTAAAATATTTTAAGAACTGAATAATCTCAGCATAAATAAAATTAGGTGTTAAAAGCATGATTTTCTCTGACTCAAAAAGTTGTATGAAGAACTGCAAATAATAAAAAAAATGTAATTTACTTGATATCCAATAAATAGAACAATTTTTTTACAATCGAACAAAAAATGCACAACATTAGAGAGAAAACACAAAGTAGTGACATGGTAAACTAGAAAGGAGCAGCCATTACTTGCGATACATCTGATTTAACAGTGCTTTGGAAAAGGGATGTAAAGAATCTTACAAGTGGCCAATATGACCATTTAAAGGAACAATGCTGATTAGCTCAAGGAGTCAGTTTGGAGCACTGAACTTACAATGAATGAGCAAAACTCATCAAAGCATTTCAGTGTTCTTCCTGAGCCTACTACATTTGACAAAAAATATTCTAGTCGGTTCAGGCTGTCCGTATCAGAACAATTGTCCATGTAAAAAAAAAAAAAAAAGTTGTGTGAATTGCTGGGGGGGAACTGTACAAAGTGGAACAGAATTAATTGCTATGCTACGATTATAACACGTCATGTACAACATGACTGCATTGTTACATTTTAAATGACAAATAACAGAAATAAACAATATGACTGATAGTTAATTCTCTGAGAGAGAGAAGATATGTGAGATAATATTTTATTGAATTCTACAGGTGGAAAGGAAGCTTTAAAGCTTCATAGGGCTCTTCTTCAGGTGTGGGGAAGATAGCCAGAGTATTTGAGGAAATATAAGGAGGAACAGATTGTTAAATATAAGGGATTCACACATTCTGTAGAAGATCAATTAAAATGAAGTGGGCAGTTAAGGGTTATCAGGCAGTACAGTTTGTTACAAATTGTTGTAATGAACCATAAAACCAGTGTCTCTGTTTAGGCCATGTTTTTTAGTATACAACAGATTTATGAATTTAAATTCCCAAGCTCATCTTTTTGAAGGTCCATATCTGACCTCTCAGTCCTTATTCTCAAAGAAAAGCTGCACAACCCCTTCAAAAGATGAGCTTGGAAATTTAAATTCATATCTCTGCTAGACACTAAAAACCATGAACAAAATAGACACTAGTTTTATGATCCACTGTAGCAATGGGTCTCTGGCTTACATTCTTCTGGTTGCCAACCATATTATATTACTTTGTAGGCCCTATGGGACTGGTGCCTGCAAGAGTTTCCCTTTGGGAGCCTGCTGACAGTAACAGTCACACAGCAGCTTCTCCAAAAGAAAGTATGTTTTATTTTGCCCAAAGGTACACAAAGAAGTGAATGTAAAACAACAAAAAACCCTATATACATACTGTCTTATCTACACTTGTTATTCTACTCAAGTCCCTAGGCGGACATAACAGCCTTGGTGTCTCCATTATCTTGGGGACCAAGTTGTAACCTGTAGACTCTGGTTCTCAATCAGCTTGCTGTCTCTGTGTCAGCTTGCCTGCTGACCCCTCCCTCCTGTCTTTCTCCCAAGGGCACCTTTCAACAGATCAGTGTCCTTTGATCTCTCTCTTCTCAGCCTTGACCAGACAGCCCTGGAACCTGAGGAGTCCCTCTTCAGAGCTATAAACCTGGCTATTGTTTGAGGGAATGCTTTTAACCTTAGGCCATTGTTTTACCTTTTCTGGTTTCATTTAATAACCCCTTGTGATCTAACTGTTCATTTAGGTAGGGGAATATTACATAGATATACTAAGAAGCTGTGACAGGGTGTAACAGCTCCTTTGAGGCTCCCTGCTGGAGGCCTCACAGTCTACACCCTGCCCCAGGATATTAGAGAGACAAGGTGGGTGAATTAATATCTTTTACTGGACCAACTTCTGTTGGTGAGAGAGAGAGAGAGAGAGAGAGAGACAAGCTTTCCAGCTACACGGAGCTCTTCTTTGGGTCTGGGAAAGGTACTCAGAGTGTTACAGCTAAATACACGATAGTATAGCGTAAGTGAGAGCAAATGTGTGGGTTGAATGTGTTGTATTGTTGGGGGCAACAGTTTTAGGAAGAAATCACTTGAGACACAGAGAGCTGTAAACCTTAAAAGCATCCATTTATTGCCACACACTGAACTAACCTCCTTTGCACCTCCTTTGTAGCCAATTCCATGGAGACAGCAATATCAGCAGCCTTCTGTAAAGTAAGCTGAGCCTCTGGGTATGGCTACATTTGAAACTTCAAAGCGCTGCCATGGCAGCGCTGCCGCAGCAGCGCTTTGAAGTGCGAGTGTGGTCGCAGCGCCAGTGCTGGGAGAGAGCTCTCCCAGCGCTGCACGTACTCCACATCCTCATGGGGGTTAGCTTGCTGCAGCACTGTTTACACTGGTGCTTTACAGCGCTGTATCTTGCAGTGCTCAGGAGGGTGTTTTTTTTCACATCCCTGAGCAAGGAAGTTGCAGCGCTGTAAAGCGTCAGTGTAGCCAAGGCCTTAGTCAATAGGCGCTTCCGTATAGCTTCACTGTGCAGGCCACACATTAACCTGTCACATAAGGCATCATTTAATAACTCCTTTAATTCACAGTGTTCTGCAAGGTTTTTCAAAATTGCTACAAATTGTACAACTGTTTTGTCTTCTTTTTGGTCTCTTTTGTGAAACCTATATCTTTCAGCAATTACCAATGGTTTTAGAGAAAAATGGGACCCCAGGATTTCCACAAAACCACTGTAAGATTTGGTCTCTGGCTTAACAGAGTATAGTAAGCTGCGTAGCATGGAGTAAGTCTTAGCCCCTACAACATTTAAGATCATTGACACCTTCTTCTCTTCTGTAATATCATTTGCAATAACAAAAAGCTCAAAATGCTCAATAGACGTGTGACATTGCATTATAGTCTCCTCAAAAGGTTCCAGCGGCCCCATAAGTGTACCCATGCTTTTAGTTTCAGTTTGCACAGTTAGTGCAAACAAGTTAGTTCTCACCCCCTTCCAACAGCAAAAAGGGCTTTTGGTTTTTGTTGTTCCTTGACTTCTACTTACTTCTGTTGCTGGAGCAGCACAGGAATTCCATCCTTGTTGCTATGTTGTTGTATCCTTGGGGGCAACAGTTTTAGGAAGAAATCACTGGAGACACAGAGAGCTGTAAACCTTAAAAGCAGCCATTTATTGCCACACACTGAACTAACCAAAAACCAGCCAAAACTGGCTGGGCTATCCCCTAATAATCTACATCAACTGCCATAGCCACAACAAGATTCTAATACCATGACAACCAAATGCACAACAGAATGGACGCTGCTACCTGAAATTTCCAATTAGAGGTGCAGGGGTGCAGATTCACCTACAGTGGAGCACTTTTAGGGACACTACTCAAAGAAGAAGGGATAGCTAAATCTCAGTTCTGCCCTACATTGTCTGTCCTGAGAGACAGTAGAGAAGTGAAGGATTCTTATAAGAAAATTCAAACTTACTTCAAGCTCGTTTTTAATCCCTGCTTCAAGTATCTTACAGCTAACAAGATTCACATGTGAGGAATCAAAGGCTGCCCAAAGGGGAGCAAACCCAGCATACAGCTTTTGATTTTGGGATATTTACATATTTATTGACCAAGGGAGACAATACAAAACATTGATCAATAACAGAATGAGAAAACCAGAAGCCAATCTGTTCTTCACAAAAATAACAAACTTCAGCCTCTTACTGCAATAGTTTGGTCAGCAAAAACCTTGCATAGAATTTAGTTGGGACATCAATAAGGCTAATGGGTCCATAACATGAAGGTTCAATTTTATCACCCTCCTTCAAAACTGGCATTATAATATATATATCTCAGTACCTAGGAAAGGAGCCAGATTGATTAATAACACTAAAAAGGGCATCAAATTGGTGTCCACCAAGAAACATTTAAGCCCTTTCCTTCTATATGAAAACTGGGCCAAATTCTGCCCTCACTTAGGCCTGTACATCCCTAGCAATTCCAGTGGGTTATTGGGGTAAATAATTTGGTCCATTAACTATCTCCAAAGCTAGATATTTTTGTTGTAAAATTAGGGGATATACTTCTGCTGCTGTTGCTGCAGGCCATGAAGTGAAAGTCCAATCGATAGAGCTTAAGTCATTAATGTGCAGAATTAAAATAGTAAAGCTGCTTGAAAATACTCTTTCCAGTTGCTTTTTATTACACAAACTTCAGTATTTACTCTGAATTCCCGTTTCTCAGTACCAAATCCCATGAGAATTTCTTAAAACTAAACTGCCTCTCCAAAGTCCTCCCACAGATAAAACTTTTCTTAGCTTTCAACAAAACCATACATTACTGTTTAATAGGAAGAACCAACACAGGCATTGTTCTTAAAAATACCAAAAAAAAATTCAGTAAGTTTATCATTTTTTCCATCACTCCTATTTCCTTGGTTTTAGCAGATCTGGAGATTGTGAATTTTAACCTATTTCTGACTTGTTGAGTATGCAAATAGCCAGGGTCGGCTCTCGGTTTTTTTGCTGCCCCAAGCAAAAAAATAATAATAATAAAGAAACCTCCGAGAGCGCAACTGCCGCAGCAAAAAAAAAAAAACCACCCGGAATGCTGCCCCTGGACTGTGCCTCCCCAAGCATGAGCTTGGTTTGCTGGTGCCTGCTAGAGCCGGTCCTGCAAATAGCATTATCACCCAACTTTGAAATAACCACTAACTGAACAATTCATACAAAAGCAATGGAGGCAGCACACAGCAGGCTTTGTCTAGAAGACTCAGATACACTGTATTTACAGTACCTATTGCTGTGAACACCCTTTACCTGTCAATCTGTCTGCCCATTCATAAAATGTCATCAGCCCCAACTGCACAGCAAATATCTGTAACAGAAGTTGTGACACTGCACCCCATATTCTTCAAAGTGATATGATATGATTATGACATAGTTATGATGTATTTTATGGAAGACAGATCATGTGGGATATCAATGAAAAGGTTATGATTTTCTGAATATGATTGTCCTATTTGCATGCATGTATCATTTTAGTATCTAAAGTTAGGAATATTTGACTATGTATCTGTATTACAAATGTGTTTACACCTGGGGAATGCCCACTAGACAAGATGTTTTCATTCTGAAAAGCTGGGTGGGGAAGGGCCATAAGAGAAAACAATAAGCCTGAGAAGAAGCTTATCTCCCACCTGGGGGCCTTCCTAAGGACACAGACAGCCTCTGAGTCCTGGCTGCTGGAACACTACAGGAACATGTGACCAGGTCACCTGGTGCTGGACTCCGTCTTGGGATATCAGTATTTTTCCACCAACTAGCATGGGAACCAAGCTTTGAAACAAAGGGTTCCCACCATATGCTAAAGCTATATAAGGCAGGGGAGTGACATCATCTTGGTTCTTCACTGACTCCCCACCCAAAGAGACTCCTGGAAACACCTGAGGAACAAAGACTGAGCTGGGGTAAGTGCTGGACCCAGGCTAAAGAGATTTTTAGCCTGTGAAAGGAACACCTGGGGATTCCAAGCTGTAGACAAGTGAAGCTTGCCCCTTAAGAATCTGCAGCCTGCTTGTATCATCACTTAGGTTGAGGATCTGATATTTATATCCAATCTATTTAATATATTAAGCTTTTTTTGTGTTTTTGTTTATTTGCTAGGTAATCTGCTTTGATCTGTTTGCTATCTCTTATAATCACTTAAAAATCTTTTGTAATTAATAAATTTGTTTTAATTTGTTTTACTTTTGTCTAAACCGGTGTGTGAGAGTCATAACTCAGAAAGGTGTTGTGTATTCTTCTCCACATTGAGATAGGGGCAAATTTCATGAGCTTACACTGTACTGTTCCTTGTGCAGCGTGAGATGATATAATTTTGGGTTTACACTCCAGACAGGGTGCATGCCTGTGTAGCTGGGAAGTTCCCTAGCTGAAGCCTTCCCATCCAGGGCTGCTCACAGCGTCTGCATGTAATTGGATGTAGTTGGGTGTGTCCTACCTGTATGTGTGTTGGTGAAAGTGCAGGCTGGTCACAGCAGTACAGTGTAAAAGGAACCCAGGTTGGAGGCTCAGGGGAGCTCAGTGGTACCCCAGTTCCAGGTGGCACCCCTGGGGAACCCATCACAGAAGTATCTGCTGTAAAATCCTCATTTTCTGTTTTCTCTAACTTTTCTTCAGAGCTGAAGAGACAGATGCATGAGTTCTACATCTAACAACAATTTGAGAGAGAAATGATCACTGTCCATTCTGAATTATCTGGAGGAAGTAAAATGTTCCTCAATTACAATACTCAGAAGTGAAATCTTTTATACGTACGATGCAGATAGTATGTAAAATTTTAAGTCCCAACTGTAACCAAACTAATTTAACAAGACTGCCATAAAACTGGTATACAGTAATGACAACACTCGTGGGGATGTCTGCAAGGGATAAAGGTGAATCAGATTAAGTCTTATTAAACTAACTGGGTATTAAAATCACTTCATCACCTTTCTTAAGGGAAAGATTTACTGGCTGATTCAATTTCTGTCTTCTGTAATTCCTAACAAAAGCCTCAGAGGCTCCCTGTTTTGAAATGCATATACAGTTTGTAACTGAGAACTGGACCACTCCCTAACACAAAAAAATTCCAAATATTTAAGAAACTCTCTATTTGCCCTTCATTGGAATATAAAGGCATTTATCCTTTCTAGGATGCCAGTTTCCCCCTGCATCCAAATGTAACCCAATTTCATGCTCTTATATTTTTTATGTTTTGGGAATACATGCCAATCTTTCTGCCATTTTTGACAGTTCATAGGGTCTAAGATTAGACATATGGTCTTTCTATTATCTGCTTTCACTCACTCTCCATGATGTGCTGTAGGACTTCACAGAGCCCTAAACAAACCATGATAATCAGATAATGAAAAATCTACTATTCGGGTCCAGAAAATGGATCCCACATGATCAGCTAGAGCGGATTCTCCTATCCTATCCCTCAAGCATTTTCTGTTTGTATCCTGTCTTAACAGAGCGAGTGCCTTGTACATTACCTTTCCTCATGTTGGCAGCTGAATAACCTTCCTATGACTGGAACCAAGGACTGTCTCTTAGTTACATGTTTGTACATTGGGGCCCTGGCTACTATGCACAACCTTAATACAAATAAACAAGAATGTAGCAACTGCTTAAATGTGTAAACAATATTAGGAATCTATTTGATCTTTTAAAATGCTATTTAGCAGCTGCACACAAGGAGGAGTGTCAGCACCATATAACCTGCCAACTCACTGTAGAGCACCAGCAAAAGATCCACAGATCACTGGTGGTCTGCAAATTATAATTTGGTAATCCCTTTTCCATATTGTCATTCTTATCCATTCACTTAATAATTTTTTTGCAGAGGATTATCTAAAATTTAATTTTATAAAATATGAGAACTTTCACAAAGTTTTGGTTCTTCCATATGACCCATGTCATTGTCCATTAGCAGTATAATATTTATTATGAAAAAAATTTCAATAATAAGCTATATACAGCTTTGAAGTGGGCATGAAACTTTGGCCAGAGCTGCAGGGACAGGAATATATAGCTTCAGTATATATTTATTTTTAATTTAGATACTGAAATAATATATTATAGTCCTGACAATTATGTCTACAGGTTCATCTTCACTTCATTGCCATGCCAGCTTCTTTTCTGAAAGGATTTTTTTTTTTACAGTGCAAAAGCTAAATTTCACCCACTAAGACAAATGAGAGTTCTTAACAATAAACTTAGTTTTATTTTTAGTTTTAACATCTAACAATTTATGCTCATCTTTTGTTGTTACTGGCATTCTTTACAATTTATAAGTGCCATGAACTTTGACTCACTTCAATTCAGGTTTACTATGATAACTTATTACTATCTTCTACTAGTGAAAGCAACATACTGTATTGCTCTACACATACTAACATAGCTTCTTTGGTATGTAAAATGTCTTTAAAAAATCAGTTAACAGATCATTTAAAAAAATACTATCAACAATCAGCAACCTAAAGGGACAACTAGATTTCTGAGACATTATATAGTCCCTAAGTAATTTCCAATGGAACTACAAAAGAAATAATTTTGGAGAACATATGTAATCACTAGTAAGAAGATGAGATTCTATGTAAGTATGATGAACCTTGGAAAAATGACAAAAACATGTGTAGTATGTATCACTATTAACAGAAACAACAGAAATGTGATTCATTCTCACAGCTACCAAACTAGGAAAACCAGAAGAGCATCTGCCAATCCTATTTGCGTAAGGACAGTATTATAGTCATCAAGTGAAAGGCAGGATTCTTGAATTAAGAGTAACTCATAAAAGAAAATAAGCAGTATTGTTCAACATTTCCCCTTTAGACAGACCATTCTTCATCATATAGACCAGGGGTTCACAAACTGCGGGTTGAGACCCCAAAGTGGGTCGCAACCCTGTTTTAATGAGGTCACTAGAGCCAAAGCCCAACCGAGCCCAACCGCCTGGTGTCGAAGTCTGAAGGCTTTAGCCTTGGGTGATGGGGCTCAAGTTATAGGCCCCCTACCTGGGGCTGAAGCACTTGGACTCTGGCCCCCCTACCCAGGGCAGTGGGACTTGGGCAGGCTCAGGCTTCAGTCCCCCCTCCTGGGGTTATGTAATAATTTTTGTTATCAGAAGAAGGTCATGGTGCAATGAAGTTTGAGAACCCCTGATATAGACAAAAAGAGGGAAAAGCAATTCTTCTCATCTAACGTTTTTGTTTCCAAACTATCTAGTAAGTCTTCCAGTGAAAAACATTATTTTCTCAGGTCCACTTCTTTAAATCTGCATATTAACATCCCTTATTTGTCGTTTGGATGATATCAGTAACTGTAACTCTAAAACTTAGGCTCCAAACTGTAGCATTCTACTATCATGAAAACATTAACTACACTAATTCTCTGGCATAGCATCCCCATTCCTTATAAATGAGGAATTTATCCCTTAAACCTTTGGAATTCTATCTTACACTTGCAGAAAGGAAGCTTACTGACCACAGTCTTGCTGCTCCCCGTCTGAGTTATTAGAGAAAACAGAGAATCTAGAATTAAAGGAAAAATTAATAGTAAATGTATTGGTAAATTAGATTAATCAATGCAGAACTTAAAATAACGATTGCACTGGCTGGAGAAGCAGTATCATTAATTCTGCAGCTGGTGTCCTAAGAGCATTGTCCATCAGGGATGATTACTGAACCTGATTACAACTAGGTTTCACATCCTACCCTTAAAAGCACCTCTGGGATCGGAATCAGAAGTAAGTTCCAGTAAATCAGACTACACAAAAATAGCAGCTTAAAATACTTCCATATCTGAAGGCAGTCTAAACTCATACCAAATACCAATCAGAGTCATATCATAGTATCTCATTAAATCTGCTTTGTGCCATTCCAGCAGTGCAAAGAAGACTCAAAACTGTCCTAAATTGTCAAAGGTGTAGCTTGTGTGGCAAGGGAGCATGGCCAGAATGTCACTGAACCCCAGCTCCTGGAAAGCAATTACAGCCAGCTGTGAGTTAAAGCAGTCCTGAGTCTGTTCTAATTTGTGATGGAGACCCAGACAGCTCCTGGGTAACACCAATACTAGAGAGGCACAAAGGTGGCATACAGCAATGTTCGCCACTCTTCCTCTCAGGTCCTGTGTCAGGCACAGATCTTCCAGACCTGACAAATGGATCCATTATGTCTCATGCTGGTAGAAGACTCACCAAAGAACTGGATAAACAGTGACTTTTGTCTAAGCCTTTTCTTAGGCAAAACCTGATAACTACACTACTCCTCTACAACACAGGCAAATGTAAAAGATGGACTCTGTAGGTTTTGAGAGGAACAAGCCCACTTGGTTCTACATTCACTGTATGAAGCCAGATGATTAATTTGATCTCCTATTACTTTAGGAGCTAACAGCGGAATACAGAAAAACATTAAATTAACAGTATATTCTAATTAAAATTAGTTGATATACACAATATACACTGCAGGAGCTGAATCACAACGTTTATTTCCAAGAAGATTGTGAATCAATCTATTTCATTGTCACACCATCTATAAAACAAACTCCACAAATGATTGTCTTTATCTCATTACCCATTACTTGGTCTGCTCAGTTGCCCTCTCCTTGCTGAATGACTTGCTCACTGGAAGGCCAAATTTCAACAATGACAACACAACCCAGGTGCAATAATTGGATGATCAAGTATTTGTAGTTTTAACATAGTGAAGAACTCAGATAAAAAGAAATTATATTCAATAAAAACAAGAGAAATAAATTACTTTGGGCTTTTCCATTCTCATTCTATCTCAGAAGTATTCCACTCACATTTCAACTTATAAATCACTTTGCCTGAGTATTAAATAGAAAAGACTGAATAGATTGAGAGACTGTGCAACAAAGGAAGCTAAGTGCTTTTCTGACGTTCACGTAATGCAGACTTTTTTTCCTTATGATTCCTAAGACTGAATTTAAAAGATATCAGGGGTAATGTCCTGGTGAAGCTGAACACAGGAATATATTTTTGGAATGAACTCACAATAGGCTGGAGGACAATATCATAAAGTATAGTAGCTCAAAAAGAAGTTTGATGGGCAGAGGGAGTGCTTTGAGCAGATCAAGAATGGCAACAAGATAGTAGGAACTATATACATCTACACTGCAAATCACGAAATCGAGGGGACATCCAGGGCCGGCTCCAGGCACCAGCTTAGCAAGCAGGTGCTTAGGGTGGCCAATTCAAAGGGGTGGCACATCTGGGTGTTCTGCGGAAATTTGGCGGCATGTCCCTCATTCCCCCTCTTCCTCTTTGAGCCGCCGCTGAATTGCTGCCAAAGCAGCATGGTTGAGCTGCTGCCGAAGTGCCGCCACTCGTTTTTGTTTGTTTGTTTGTTTTTGCCACTTGGGGTGACAGAAAAGCCAGAGCCGGCCTTGGGGACATCAGACCATGGGATTGACTGAGGTGACTTTATCTACTCTGTTTGAACTTGGACAGCACCACCCTGAGTTCCACGTTCTAGAGAATTAAGTAAAGCCCTGAGAAACCTACTTTCAGCCTGTGGGAAAGGGAAATTTTACAACATGTTGCTTTCCAGAGAAGAAAAAAAGTCTGTAGAAGAGTTTTCCTGAAAGGCACTAGACAATTAGTGTTGACTAGTGTCAAACAAAAGTCATGCTCTTGATCTGGTTTTTTTTAATAAAAGTTATAATTACATCCAGCTGCCCAATACAATCTGGATTGTCTTCCTTACATATATTTATGAAAATTTTGAGACGAAATTTGAAAGCCAGTCATACTAGTCTTATTTCCCACAACTGTGACTTGAAGCTAACTTTATTTTGAATCTGTTCTGTGCACACATAGGCACTCTCATCCATAAAGCAGAAGGCATCTACAGTATAATATGTTGTTAGTGTTGCTGGCTTCACACTACAGTTGAGGTTTACAATGAGGAGTTTGCTTCTTATTTTAAAATATGTTTTTATTAAGGAAAAATATATCCTAAATATCCAAACAGCTTAGAGTTGCAAAGAACCCTGGATGTTGTTGACCCCATATAATTCTTAAAATGCATTGGTCAAAGGTATTTTTGCCCATTCAAATTAGAAATTTCAGTAGAGGTTTGAAGCTGAGAGCACATTAGGGTTAAATATTGTTTTGTTTCTTTTATCCAACTGCTCATGCTGGGAGAATATAACAACATAAAGTGCAACAATAATTCTTTTTTAGCTATTCTGATAAGTACTGTATATTTTTCTGGTTGTGCTTTGGTTAAATTACACTGAACCAATTTGCCAGAAAAGAATGATTGATGAGGAAATAAAAGGAATGATTAAGGAAAATATACAATCATTTTTATTGTCTATAAAATATACAGAGTAAGATTAACAACAAAACTTATTTAAACAATTTTTACCAAACTAAATGAACAGTCATGCAAGGAAGGAAAGGGTAATCTTTATAAAATATTATAGTTACTTTTCATATTCTGAGGTTAAATTCTCAGAAGCTATTCCAGTTTCTACAGCTTTGAACATTTAAAATAAGTGTTTTCTTTATCAGTCACCTGCATCTTTCACTAGAAAAGCAACACAGCCTCCTTTTTCACACAGTAAAGCCCACAGAAAAATAGAAGAGCAGCTGCTTAATCTATGTTTTTGGTACCATCTCCAAAAATAACAGCATTTTTTATCCTGTATACAGTAACTCCTCACTTAACATTCTAATATTCCTGAAAAATGTGACTTTAAGTGAAACAATGTTAAGAGAATCCAATCTCCCCATAAGAATTAATGTAAATGAGGGGGTTAGGTTCCAGGGAAATTTTTTTCACCAGACGAAAGACTATATTTTATATATTTATACACACATACACAGTATAAGTTTTACACAAATAATTTAATACTGGTACACAATAATGATGATTGTGACACTTGGCTGAGGTGGAGGAGTCAGAGGGTGGGATATTTCCCTTACAGCTAAATGATGAACTAGCAATTGGCTGAGCCCTCCAAGGTTAACTCTCTCACTTCTAAAAGGCAGCAGGAATAGAGGGAGATATGCACATTTCCCCTTTAGGTACACTGCCTTGTTAATTAGATCAGCTTGCTGAGACCATAGCTGCTGCAAGCTCCCTCGGTCCTGAGCCCTGGTGTATCCTCCCTGCACTATAGAAGATGGGGTAACTGGGATGCAGGAGCAGGGGGTTGGGGGGCACTCTGACATTAGCCCACCTCTTCGTTCCCTCCCCCCTGCACAGCAAGCAGGAGTCTCGGGGAGCAGCTCCAAGGCAGAGGGCAGGAGCAGCACATGGCAGTGGGGGCAAGGACAGCAGCAATTGCTAGCCTGCTGGGCAGCTGCTGCACTGGGAACTTAGGGGAGAGGGGAGCTGATGGGGGAGCTGATAGAGGGGTTGCTGGTCCACCCTGGTTCCAAGCTCCCACCAGCTAGCTGCAACGGACTGCTCTTCCTGCAAGCAGTAGACAAAGCAAACGACTGCCAAACGACATTAGAAGGGAACATTACACAACCTTAAATGAGCATATTCCCTAACTGATCAGCAACGTAACAACGAAACAACGTTAACCGGGACGACTTCTAGCATTCATCTCCTGAAGCAAATTTAAAATGTATGCATTTTATTATGTTAGTCTTCCTAAAGTGTGTTTCTCACCAAGGGCCTTATTCATCAAGTTATCATATACCTAACCATAAGGATAGACTACTCATATATTTAAAGTCAGGCATGTGTTTCAGTACCTTTATGAACTGGGGCCTATGGCTGAAATTTTCTCCTGGGCAAAGACACAACATGTCCTATGCACAACTTAAGACCTTAAAATATGGAATTTAAATTGGACACAGGTCTTGTGATGGCTCTCTACACAGTAGAGCCTAATAGCAACAGGCTTCCCATAATTGTTTATTTTTAACCAGTCTGGCTGAGAAGTTTTAGACTCATTATTAAGAATTTGGGGAAGATAACAGCAGTTCCTAATCAGTTTTTAGTTTCTGTGGAAGTTTGGGAATAATTTACCTTCCAATACAATTTCTGACCAAATATGACTAAAATACAAAACTCTGAAAAAGAATTTTTGTACAGTTTTTTTAGACTAGTGTATTTTCCAAAAAAAATCCAAAATAATTAAAACTATGACTATATCTATCGGTATTGTAAAATGCAACACGGTCAGGTCAGATGGCTACAAGACAGTGGCAGAAGGTAGATACATTAGTTCCAGGTTAAGCAGGTCTCTTTTCCCTGGGTAAGATAAAGGGACTATTCCAGAACACTCAGGAACTTTCTAGAACTAATTAAGGAAGGCAGGCAGGCTAATTAGGACACCTGTAGTCAATTGGGAAGCTGCTAGAATTAATTAAGACTAATCAGGACACCTGGTTTTAAAAGGCTCTCACTCCAGTTACTGAGGTGTGCGTAAGGAGCTGGGAGTGAGAGAACGTGGTGCTGGAGGACTAAGGCGTACAAGCGTTAACAGACATCAGGAGGAAGGTCGTCTGATGAGGACAAAGAAGGTGTTGGGAGGAAGCCATGGGGAAGTACCCCAGGGAACTGTAGCTCTTGTGCAGCTGTTCCAGAAGGCACTCTAGATAGCTGCAGTCCACAGGGTTGGAACCTGAGGTAGAGGGCGGGCCCGGGTTCCTCCCAAACCTCCCAACTCCTGATCCAACACAGGAAGTTCCATCAGAAGGGAAGGTCTCTGGGCTGTTTCCCAACCCACATGGTGGATCAGCAGAAACTGCAGGGATTGTTCTTACTCTTTTTTCCCCATACTAGCCAGTGATGAGGTTATCTGAGTGAACAGCAGATTTGAGCCACATAAGTGGCCAAACTGAGGGCTACTGTGAATCTCTGAGGCAAGGAAAATCCACCAATAAGAGCAGGAACCACAAAGGTAGAGGAGGAGCTTTATCACAAAGAACTTATCACATATCAGAATATTTATAAATTTATTTTCTCAAAATTAAAGGAATCCCTCTAGGACTGATGTATTCTTTGACTTGCAAGAAGGCAGATTGAATGAAGAAGTCAAGTTTGTGATTTCAGAGGTCTGAAACAGGTATCATAACTCTAACAGTATGACTGGTGAAGCTTTTCAGGAAATAAACTTTTCAGTTGATAGGACTCCAATGTGAACTAATTATTATGTATAGAATTATATCTTCCAACCTGGTATTTTTTATCTTAGATTATAAACTAATGCTATTTTAATGAACAACAGCTCTATGTCCATATTTTGATGCTAATCCTTTTCAGTTTACAAATGCTATCTATAAGCCTTATGGATAGTTAATACTTCTTGTGGTACTAATGCAATTTGAAGTCATTTGTTTGCATTTCATTATGTGGATTTATATAATTGTGACTAACACTAGCTGAGTAGTACAAGAGCTTTATGAAATGGAGCTTTAAAATGAGGGCACAATTATTCACTGACAAATACAAAGTTGGTATCTTCAAGGTTACCCAGAGCAACACAATAAAATTAGTTTTCCTCTAGTCGATGTTGTATGATGGCATTAAGGGCATGTAAGTACTGGGCTAGTACAACACTTCTATATGCCGGCTATAAAATAAATTAAACTTCATATCCAGCTAATATCAGCTTTTGTGTAATTAGTCATCATCCCTTTTTGTGACAAAAACAGATCTCATTTTCTGTAGAGTGAATTACAAAATAGAAAATATATAGAGTATCAAAATTTTGTTAGCATGCATGACACCTGTCAACTACTGTACTTAAATTATGTTTGAATTTGAAATACAGGCGCCAAATAGCTACAAAAATTTAATCAGTTTATACTAAAACTATTTTTCAAGTTGTCATTATCTTTGCAGCACACTATTTCTTATTTCTAAACTGGGAGAAAATGTATTGCTGATATGATAGCAACATTTTTCTATCCTGCCAGCAAGCAGGATTCCAATTCATATTTACCGTGTGCCACTACTTCTCTATATTTCTGTGATACAGTCATTGGAATTAAATGGGGAGAGAGTCATAATGAGCCTCTAACCACAGAAAGTAAGGGAATAAAGGGAAGCATGATAAAGTATCTCCATCTTAATTGCTTTTAACTGAGTTACTGCAGTGTGTAGAACACCTCTTACAAATACTGCATTAACTGAGGCTCGTAGAACCAATCCAGTTTACTAAAAGTATCACAAGTATGAATATTAGATCAAATAGTATTTCTGCACATTTACATTAAAGTACATAAGGGTATCTGCCCAAGATAATGCTATAGTTCTAGTTGACTGAATTCTTATACCATGGGATGAAGACAGTCCCTTAGAGGTTTATGCTTTGAAAATACATCCCTGTTCCAGCTGGAAATAAATGATCTTGACACATTATTACCTTTGACATTAGGATGAAATGTTGCTAAAAGAGCACACATCTTTCTAAATTCAGTTGTCCTTTTGATGTGCACCTTCACCACCCTAGTAACTAGTCTATGCCATAATTTCTCCTCACATAAGTATGACAGAAGGAAGTCAATACTAGCTGTTGTGATCTTTCAAATATTTTAAGAATAAATTAAGGTGAGATTCCTAGAATTATTTTATACTGGTGAAAAAGATAGCACTGACCTTCTAAAGAACCAACCCCTCTGATCTGTAAA
The DNA here is from genome assembly GCF_003597395.2 of Chelonoidis abingdonii. Lineage (NCBI taxonomy): Eukaryota > Metazoa > Chordata > Testudines > Testudinidae > Chelonoidis > Chelonoidis abingdonii. Next base: position 10,033,582 of record NC_133777.1, read on the forward strand.
TTATCCTGCCTGATGTTACTGCAATGAATAAAAGCAATTTAAATGGAAAATATATTCAAATTAACTTCAAAAGTTCAAATGGTTGACTCATAATAGCCTAAAGTACAAATTCAGTGTCCAAATTAAACATTTTCTAATTTGTGAGGGTTTTAGTCCATTTGATGCTTTTAGATATCTTTTACTATGTGAATGTATCAATGGCTAATGTAATTGTCAAGTGCAATTATACTTTCAATTGAGATACCTGCATGTGACCCAGGAAGTCCCTCAATACCAATTGGCAGGGTGCACGCCATGCCATAAATCACATCAGGCCTGGCACACTCATTGTCCAAACATAGTGTTGTCATAATCTGTATCTAAAAGGTATCATGCAAGGTATCATATGCAATCCAGTAACTCACTGGTCATGAATATTATTGTGTGATGTATGTACAGGTAGTGTATAATGAATTATAGATGTGCCCTGGAAATACAGTCTTAAAAGGTGTTTTGCAAGCAGTGCATAAACCGAGCCTGTCCTAGCCAAAGGAAAGTTGTTTTGCCTATTTTCCCGTGTCTCCCATGTAAAGTGAGCCAGGTAACACCTCGGAGGACAATGAAAAGTACATCTACATAAAAGGTAAAGAAAGCCATCACACTAGACAAGTGGGACGGGAGAAACTGCAGTTTTAATTATTATGATGGCAGATGAAGCTTGCACTCCCAGGAAGCCTTCCTAGTTCTTGAAATAGAAGCAATAGGTTTTGGAGAAATACAAGCAAAGGCACAGAGCTCTTGTAAACTGAGAAAGGTGAATGCTTCAGGCAACAGGGTTGAAGTCTCTGGGAACTGACTGTAGGTGATAAACCTGCTTAGACAATGATTGTAACTTGCTGATGTTTTAGTCACTAGAAACCGTGTTTTGTTTTGTTTTGTTTTACTTTTAACTATATTAAAAAAAATTCTCAGTTCTGTGTATTAAACTGAAGTGTGGGCCTTCAGATAAACGAAGAGTCTAGTACAGTGGTTCTCAAAGCCAGTCCGCCACTTGTTCAGGGAAAGCCCCTGGCAGGCCGGGCCACTTTGCTTACCTGCTGTGTTGCAGGTTCGGCCAATCGTGGCTCCTACTGGCCGCGGTTTGCCACTCCAGGCCAATGGGGGCTGTGGGAAGCAGCAGCCAGAACATCCCTCGGCCCACGCCACTTCCCGCAGCCCCCATTGGCCTGGAGCAGTGAACTGCAGCCAGTGGGAGCCACGATCGTCCGAACCTGCGAATATGGCAGGTAAACAAACCAGCCCGGCCCGTTAGGGGCTTTTCCTGAACAAGCAGAAGACCGGCTTTGAGAACCACTGGTCTAGTATGTATTCTGTCTCTTTGGAGGCAGAAAACTTAATTACTTCTGTGAAGGTACAGCAAGATAGTCTGGATGCTGCAGGGGAGATGGTTTGGGGGAGTTTCAGGACTGGAAGGGCTGTTGGTGTCTCCCTGCAAGGAGTAACCAAGCTGGTGGAAGTCAAAGTGAGGCCATTGTGTGAGGGTTACAGGGCAGGTAGTGACAGAGCCCCTTACTGGTCTGGATGAACTCCCGAAGCACCACACTGCACTCCTAACAGATTAACACTAAGCCCTAAGAAGTAAATCCATCCTCAGTAAAAACTGATATCTATGAAATCTTCTGCTTTGTTTGATTCATCTCTTTTTCAATACATCCACCCAGTGTGCAGACTCCAGAATAATTTTAGTTGGGGTTTTACTTACATTAATGTAACAGAATTGCAGTATCCTTTCTCATATATCAGTGTATGTGCAATGTGCCCAGCCATTTAATGGTGTCATCGTCAGCCAGGTGGAGAGGTTGCTGTCAAAGTAAGTCAGTCAAGGATATGAGACATAGTTTGAAGTTGATCGCAACTGGATCACAGGTCATTAGAAAACCCCATTTAAAGAGATTGCCCTGTCCTGTTTGAAACCAGTTCAGAGATAACCACAGGTGCCCTGGCAGATCAAAACCCAGTGGACAGATATTTGGGTCAGTGACAAGAGAGTGATTAACAACTGTTGCTGCTGACCACTGATTGCACCAAGCAGATTCCACCGTCATATCCTCTGGTGGCATAAATGACCATAAAGGGCATCTAGAAGACAGGAGAGCTGGCGAGTGTTGAAGAGGTCTGCATACAAAGGCAGGTCACTATTCTCATGGATCTTGGCCAGCAGCATGACAGAGCTATTCTCATGGATCTTGGCCAGCAGCATGACAGAGGCCTTCTCACGGCGAATATAGGGTGGAGTTATGTTACTAAGGGCTTGTCTACACTGGCAATTAACAGCGCTGCAACTTTCTGGCTCGGGTGTGAAAAAACACCCCCCTGAGCGCAGCAAGTTGCAGCACAGTAAAACGCCAGTATAAACAGTGCCCCAGCGCTGGGAGCTACGCCCCATTGAGGTGTTCTCTCCCAGCACTGTGCCACAACCACACAAGCCACATTAAAGCACTGCCACGGCAGCAATTTAGCAGTTCTAGTGTAGACTAGCCCTAAGTATTGGTAGCCGTGTCAATGGAGTTGCCTGTAAAATCCTAGTAACAATACTCACAGCATTGTTAAGCTCTACATTGACCAGCCTCATGTGAGAGAAGCAACACCAGACCGGAGCACAGTACTCTATTGTTGAATAGCAGAGGGCAAGGCCTGATGTTCTGAGTGTCCATGCACTTGCAACCCAGGTTGAACCAACCAATTTTCTGAGCAGGTTGTTCCGAGTGCTGACTTTGGCTGCCATCTTCCTCAAGTGGTTACAGTACATTAATGACCTATCCAATGTCACACTGAGGTAAATTGGGTATGGATCATGCTGCAGGTTCAGTTTAATGGTGTCTGGATAAATACTGTGCCTTAGTTCAGAATTTCCTGTTTAAATGGTAGATTTCAGTACCAGATCTTTGAGGCCACTTGGGGACTACATTTATTAGGGAAGTTGTTTGGTTTTTTTAATTGGGGGAAAAATACGTGAAAAAATCAGGTAATTGGACCAGTTCTGAGATAATATATTTAACATCTGAACATTCTGGTTCCTCTTCTGTACCTAAGAGAAGTCAATTATTCTAGATCTTTCAAACTTTCCTAGTATCCACCCTTTTAACTAGATTAAATGACTGAGTATAATCAGTCTGATATCTTAAACTCATAAGTCTGATAACATATTAATTTGTGCTCACCTCAATATAATTATTATCTCCTGATTCAGAATTACACTTGTACTCTTCTGATTGGTTATGTATGAAGTCTCCCATGTTTCCATTTAATAATATTTTATTCTCCAATGAGATAAGTGGATTCTTAGGAAGCCAGTCTTTCTGCCTTTTGTTCTCTGGGAACTCAGTGGGGGTTCTTCATTGTTTCCATGAGTATTCTCCTTCTACAGCGGGTCACAAACCCTTCTGTCCCTTGAGGCTGACATCTATTCAGATCACAATCCTTTATGAAAACTTGAAAAGGTACGGCACTCCCTTCATACAGATGTGTCTACCCATTATAGTGATCTGAATTGTCATTACAGGAATATGAAGTAGAGAGCAAACTATTGTCACTGCCTGTAATGACAGTATTCTGGTATCTTTCATCAAAGTGACTTGGACTCAATTACAAATGAGGATATTGCAATTTTCCAGAATTCTTAGATCTACTTTTCTTGGAGTTTTGACTTCTCAATGGGAAAGGGTGTTAGTCCGGTCAGAAGGGATAAGACACAGTGCCCAGAAAGGGTGTGAGGGAGAAGGAGAGTGCAAGGTTTGGGAAGGAGGAGCTGGATTTCTCCTCCTTGGGTCTGCAGTCTTCCACTGGCCAGGAAGGGGGGACTGGGTGTGCTGACTGGCTCTTGCACTCCACCCCTGACTCCTCATCCTTCTATTTAAACCCTTCTTGGGCTTTTCAAAAGAATTGTGACCCATTAGCTGCCCCACTCTCCCTCATTCACCTTTGGGGGAGTACAGGAGATGTGTTTTTCAGGATGCTGTGGTAGTGACTGATCACGTGTTTTGAGATCAAGAAGGAATTTTTCCCATTGGGCCAAACTGTCTCAGATCCGGAGGGTTCCTGCATTCCTTGCATCATAATGAAAAGACTAGGACTTGAAAGTTTAATATAAGGAAAGGTAAGACTGTTTAGCGTGTTGCAACCTCTACCTGTGGGGAGGGTGAGAGGATTCAGAAGTGAGATGGGATAGGCCAAGGAGGGTCTAACTTGAATAATTAGTAATATGGTGGGAGCCCTGTCACCCGACAGTGGACCCAGTCAGATGCCTGGTATGTAAGATTGAAGACACCCTAGAGTTAAATTCAGGAAGTTGTGGCCTGCTACTTAAATCCGTCTCTAGGTCTGTCATTCATTTGCCTGTGTGTCCTGATCATTTCATTGAGATCTTTTTTGTTAATTGTGTTACTGTTCCAGGTGCGTCTCCCTTCAGGACTAATGGACAGCAGTACATTCTCAATTTGCACAGGCAACAGCATCCTGTTTACTAAAGGAGACTGTTAGCATTCTCTAGTGGAAACCTTCTAAAAGAATATTTTCCTCAGATTAGACTTCCAGAGTTTTTCTCTTTCTCAAATAAAAGCTTCAACAAGCTATTAGCAATACTTGAAACTTGTCATGGTAATGGAAACCACCAGAGAAAGGAGGTAAGTGCTATAAGAAACTAGCTCAACAATACCTATACTGAGATTCTTTACAAGCAACGTCATTCTAAAATGGCACACTGCCAATGCAGCAAGTCAGTTAACAAGTAAAATTTTATTTTACACCCTCTGTATGCCAGTTTAGAAAAAATGGTATCTGCATAGTAATCCCTTAAGTAATACATTGCCAAACTTTATATAATGAGGGGGGAGCATGTAATAAGGAAGAAATCCTAGATAGGCTCAGCAGTCCATAGGATGTGCTGGCCAGCGGTAGAAAGGGTTTTCACGCAACTGAAAAGTTTGTCCTTTAACAATTTATTTTGGATATTCCAGAAGGGAAATTTTCCCAATGAGATTGAATTAAGGGCTTTACGCAACTGCACTATTACCAATTATTTCAGTGTTCTCTTTTAGCACTAAAGCCTCTGAAAGCTTTTTAGAGTTTGATGAATCATGTTTAAATATTAAAAACTCTTTAGCCAAAAATCTTGCCAAACAAACCTAGCTCTCTGCTTTAAACCATCTAGTGGCTTCATAGGGCTCTAGGGATGCTCTACATATTCAGCTGATTGATTATCACTTTTTGGTTGATGAAATCACTTCACAATTTACACCTGTCAAGTCAGAGGCTAATAGTCCCCCTTTAAATAAATTTACTGTTCTCCATCAACCAGGACATATTTCTGTGTATGGAATGTGCAGTATAACCATCTTTGAAAAAAAAACATTATTTGAAATGGTACACTGGGACCAGACACGTTAGGGATAACAAATTATTTACTGTATCCCAAAATCATCTAACACCAGTTTCTTCACTCACTAGTTTTTAAAGTCACACCACTTAACCCAAGAACAGGCTCTAGTTTGACAGCCCTGATTTGCTTGTTTGTGGAACCATATCTTTAAGGCCCAAGAGCAAGTATGGAGGTTTTACATCTTTCTGACAGACTTGCTTCTTTTCCAGATCAGTAGCTGTCTTCTTGCACAGTGCTCAGCACAGTATTTGTTTTACTTTTCAGCTTAAATGTTCCTTAATTTGGAGCCATTTTCTCATTATGAGCTACTTTCTGTGAGAGATACAACTCCTGGAGAAAACTGATTCCCTAAGGCAAGGAGATCAAGAGGGGAGTCAAGAAACACTTTACTGCCACTGGCTGTCCAGATACTAAACTAACTGCATCCTTTCCATTTTGAAATGACAAATAGTGCAAGATTTCAGATATATATAATACTCTCACTACAGTGTATATACTGTATCAGTAAATACCAGATACATCAGGGTCTGAGCAGGATTCAATGTACTCTAGTCCAAGTTTCTTAAAACTGCGAAGTTTTGAAGAGATGAAACCACCAAGATATCACTGCTCTGAATGTGGCCTCTACAAGTTGTAATGTTACTAATATGCTACCAAAAGGAAGAAATAAGTATATTCCCCTTTTTCTTAGTGATGCAAAGACCAAAATTAGTATTTACGTGAATACAGCTGGAGCAGCTGAGAGTCTGAAGAGTAGAAATTTGTGCTGAAAGCACTGCTTCTGTTAAGCATCCCTTACAAATCTCCTGGGGCATTCTTGAATAGGAAATAGAAATTTGCCTAGTAATTGTTTATCTTGATATCAGTGTACAGACACAAAATGAATAGGTTGCAGTTCTTTGTACTGCCTGCAGGACAACCATCACCATCAATAACCAAGAATGATTTCAGATGTCCTCTGCCGGTTCTTCATCTTTATTTACAAACTTTTTTGTAGTTGATATTTCCAAATCACTATTCTATTATATATGCTCCTTGCTGTATAAGAAATTAGTAATTTGTTTCCAAACATGAATAACTTTACCAAGTGAAAGTTTAATCATAGCTATTAGATTATTTAATGTTTGTAAAGGACAGTAAGATGACAGACACCTAGCTAAACATTATAATTATTTCTAGGTCTAATGAGAGTAAAATATAGAGATATAAAGAATTACACTACTCTATTTTCTCTTTATCACACTGGCTTACTGCCTGACAGTATCTCGGTGAAGTGAAAAGCAGATGGACCCACTGTTCTTGCTCTAGATGCCATTGGTACAAGACACTCTTCATTGTACTACTTAGACTGCTCTTTCATTAGCAGTATGTTACCCCCTTAATGCTTCTTCTGGCCCAGCTCCCTGATGATGACATTAGAAACCACATGAGCAGCAAGACAGCAAATCTTCCTGTAAGCAGGGAGAAAAGAGGAAGAATCCTTCAGGGACTGAAAATAGCTAAAATTTAAAACAGTTAAATACTTTGGTCATTTTCTCACCCTGAATGTTACTTTTTAAAAAAAGGGGAGGTCTGTTTAATAGTGACTCTAGCAACATTTTGAAATGTCAGACTTCTGTGGTATCTTATTCAAAGCCAGTTACATTGCTCCCATAATCCACAACACTGTCAGACATGTGATTGATAAGTAAGATGGTGCTGTTGAGTTTGTTCTCAAAATTTATGATCACATCTGCTTATCAGCTAAGCACTGAGCAGCACTCCCAAGGATTTTTTTTTACTTTGTTAAGTTGGAATGGCAAGAGTTTTCCCCTGTGTGTTTGCACTAGATGGTTGTCTCTAGAGCCTGCCATTCAGAGATTAATATTTTCTTGGATAGTCATTCTTTTATATTTTGTTTGACTTGGCAGAGTCAGAGTGTTGAAAAACTGGTTAGAATTCAAAGCAGACAAAAATAAGACCATAATTTTTGAGTCCAAAGTACAGTTAAACTGCTACTGGTATTTTTTTCACTGATGTCTTACCCATCTCAGTATGAATCACTGAAAACACGGAAAGTTGATCCCAACCTTACTGAATGGTTTGTCAGTCAAGCTCTCTGTGTATAAAACTCCAAATCAGTTATCAAATCATCCTGAAGTATAGATATGATAAGAAGATTTTTCAAGTGGCTTTCACACAGTACGGTAGACTACAGCAGAATTTTACACTACAAAATATATGATATTTGCCTTCCTACTGTTGTGTGTGTGGCGTTGTTTGTTCGTTCGTTTTAAAGGAAGGACTCTTTGATACAGCCCTGGCTGATTCAGTCCTACTGGATGGTCACAGGTCTACCGTGTTGGATCCAACCTCTGAATCCTACATCCTATATACCAGTGGTGGGGAACCTGCGGCCAGTGGGCCGCATGTGGCCCATCAGGGTAATCTGATTGTGGGCTGCGAGACATTTTTCTGACATTGACTATCCGCAGGCATGGCTCCCTGCAGCTCCCAGTGGCTGGGAACACTTCCTGCAGCTCCCATTGGCCGGGACAGTGAACCACGGCCACTGGGATCTGCAGACGGTCAATGTCAGCAAAATGTCTCGCGGCCCACAATCAGATTACCCTGATGGGCCGCATGCAAGCCACAGGTTACCCACCACTGCTACATACCAACTGGGCCTGAGTAGTGTTCAGACCCTCTCTCTCGTTCTGGGCTCTCAGGCCAGACTTCCAGTTTTGGATATGGTAATCTGTAGTCCAATTGACCCCAATGCTGAGATCAGCGCTGAAACACCCAAGCCTTCCCAATGGTTTGTGCATGCTCTCCCCACTTCTCTAGCTTAGTCTTCTGGTTCTGGTCTCTCTTTCCTTGCTACATAAATAGTTCTCATAATAACAAATGGAATTCATAATTGGACAGAGACATTCCTCAAATTGTCACAAACATGTCTACATCTCTCCTCTTCTTCAGTGCATAAGCAAAGGGGAAATTGTATTTATTTCAAATTTCAGCAGCAGCTTGGATTGAGAAGGAATGTGAGAAGTAGCTGTTCTCCCCCATCTCCTCCCAACACATGTCCAGGATCGAGGATGTGTCCAAAGGAAAATCATCATCCCACACTAATACTACCATGAAAGGGAGTTGTGCCCTGAGGGAATCAGCAGGCTAGCTACATTTCTCATACTACTGCTTACATTGGCCAAACCACCCACTTCTTATCTCTATCCCCTCCTCTACTCCTCTGCACATTGCCATCAGCAGGTGAGAGGAAATGGGGCTTTTTTGCAAGGACCACTACAACCTGGTTTGAGGTGTGTGTGAGAGATTGCCAAATTGACTGATCTTTTTTTTCTGGTAATAATAAAGTCTGCTACTAGAGAGGAAAGCAGAAGCAAACAGATCCACTGCATATATCTCATCCAGTGAGCTCTCCCGGAGTGCTATACCTCTTGTCCTCCACTCTTCTTAGAAACAGGAGGAAATGAGATAATTAGACTGGCTCCCAACACTTTATCAGATTATGTGGGTTTCCTTGCTTTTAAAAAAGATCAAGTCTGGTCTCATGTTTTGTTTATGGTTTTGGGTTTTTTGTTTTGTTGTTGTTGTTGTTTTTGGTGGGAGGGTTACAAGGTTATTTTATATCAGTAGGTCTCTCAAATGGAGGCTAAGAAATTAGATTCTATTACTAAGCATACATAGAATACACCCCTACTCGCATAGCAAGATGCTACTCAACATAAGCCAGAGTGGCAGAACTTAGCCCTTAGTGAATGTTTCTTTGAAACAAAACAACACCAGCCATTCTCTTGACATTTCTAAGAGCTATCATTCTGGGAAAAATTTTGTTTTAGATAATTGTTTTTTTACTAAACTTAAGACTTTGAACTTGGACAATACTGTTAGAGAAAACAAGGCAAGGGAAATAAGGTTTTAGTTTTGACTCTGCTGAAGGAAACTTGTCAGTATGAGGAACCAGTTCTTCAGAAATAGAAAAAACTTATTTCAGTTTTCAAAAGAAAAGGAAAACTCTGCTTTGTTGCCTTTAAGTATTCCTTAAGATTTGGGTTCCATTTCCAGATCTGACACAGACTTCCTGAGTGACCTTGGGCAAATCCCTTAATTCATCTGTGCCTCAGTTCCCCATCTGTAAACTGAAAATAATACTTTCACACCCTACAATGGTGATGAAATGATAAATTCATCAGTAGCTGTGAGGCACGAAGAGTCCACAGTGGTAAGTGTCACAGAAAAGGCTATGCATCAAATAAATAAATAAATATGTCCTGTCTGTTTTATTTAAAATCAAGCTCATCTGCTAAGTCCAGCGATGATCTTATAAAGAAAAATATTTAAAGAAATATCTTATATCATTATGTTTACAGAGGTGAATGCATTTAGAAAAGTATTCTGACTAGAGCCTTGGGGTCACTCCCTTGCCGCTATGTCCTCTTAAAATGGTGGAAGACACTCAAGATCTCAGCTAGTTTGCCAGGCCAGGTATGAATATAGGAATCTACCTACGAACAAATTAGCATGTAACAGCCTTGCATTGCACACCATACCCCCACTTTTTATTATCACTAATGAAGCTATTATTTACCTTTGTACAGTATTGAGCTACTTCTCTGTAAACATGACAGTAAAAACTACTGCTACCAGTGTTTACTAGAACTGGAGAGTAGTTAGACTGATTGGGCTGGTCACTGAATGGATATACAGGGGAGGAGTGGAATGGAAGGAAGCAGTCCTCCATACCCACTGCACTCTCTGGTTTTGTCGTAGAAAACCAGAGAATTTATTTGTTTATTTATATGTTTAAATTAAATTAAATGTTATATTTAGAACAGTTAGACAAGATGGGGTGAGTTAATATCCTTTATTGGACCATCTTCTGTCTCTTTCACCAACAGAAGTTGGTCCAATAAAAATATTACCTCATTCATCTTATCTTTCTAATATCTTGGAATCAACATAGCTTCAACTACACTACAAACAATATTTTTACCAGAACAGTTACATAATACCTGAATGTTCCAGATCTGTTAACAAGTTGATTTTTAAAAAAAATACTGTTGACTTGATTGTTACAAAGTAGCTACACCTTAACCTTTTGAACACTCATTCCCAGGATGACAATTAAAATCAGGGAGGGTGAATGAAAAAAGATATCTATCCAGAAAGTAATTTCATCCTGTCTAAGTTTGTCTCCAGCTGTAAATAGAATGAGCTGAAAGAGCTTGATTGTATGGTATATGCTAGTATAGGGTCTTTTGAAAAATTACTAGATAAAATTAATTATTAAAAACAAAGTGTCCATTTGATTATTGATTATACCATTGTATTTAAGAATATGCTTACATATGAAGTGCTCTAGAAAAGTGGTATTGATTTTAACTTGATGATTACAACTAGAATTAAATTATGCCTTTGTAATACAAAACTATATTGAACTTTTTTCCCCACAAGGAAAGTATTTACCACAAAGTAACTTCGATGTATTGTACAATAAGTACAAAAGGAGCAACTACCTCCCAGCATAACTTTAAACATCAGTAACATTACAATTATGTTTTATTTGATAAATTCTTTATTCTGAGATCACACTGGTAATGTGCTCTTTGTAGGAACCCTTTTTTGTTTCTTTTTGTTACTAATAAAAGTCTGATTAATTGCTCTCAAGTCTGTAAATGTCACCAAGATTCCAGTCAGTTTTCCTCACCATGGAGGAACATAACGGCAGTAAATAACCACTTTCAAATGTGCATGAGGGATCCATATCCTTTGGGATGAGGAGGGTGGGTTTAAAACAAGTAACTATTTGTTTTCTGCAGGCTAAAAATTGCCCAAACAGGTAGTTAGTATTAAACTCCCACTTCCCAGTAAATCACAGCTCATTCCCAGTAAATAATATCACAAACTATGCTGAGAATAGAGCCATCCCAAAAAAGTGTCTTTTCATCAGTCCCACTAATAAACACTAATAAAACACATACTAACATAGGAAGACCCCGACCTAGAAGACCTGAGCTTCCTTGTCCTTCCTACTAACGCCAAACTGGTAAATGAGCACAATGAAGAGCAAGAGCCCAGGAGGCCTCAGAGAATTAAAGCTAAATGTGGCTTGGATCTACCAAAAAGAAAGATGCTTTAAAAATATTTTTTAAAGGGAAAATGATCTAGTGGCAACAATGGTGCCTTCTTTGGAAATATACAGCACTAAGCTTCCTCAGGTATGTTGAAAGAGAGTTTGTAGTTCTGGATCCCAAAATGTGGGGAGCCCTACATTTTTATATGCCTATCAGCATATATTATGATTAGGGCATGATCACTGAAACTGGCATACCTCTTAAGTTTTATAGGAAGAAGTTACAGTGAGCAGACTAGGGTTAATATGTAATTACTGCAGAAGTGCAGACAAAACCATGGTGATGTTCAAACTTTTCAGAGGTGCAAACATCTCAACAAACCATATTCCTTTACATTCTGGCAAAGATTTGGGCTTTAGAAAGGCAGCTGCATCACACTTTCTGCAGGTGATGAAATGCATTCCTACCATAAACTACTTTTTATTTGCTGCAAAAGTGGTTGGTAATCTGATTAACATATGCTAAAAGGGAATGATTGACAAGTCAGCTAAACCTTATCTTTCCTTGAGCAGCACTTGATTTACTATTAATTGTAATTAGAGGGACTAAGATTTGATTAAAACACTTCCTCAGACATTTACTGAAAGCTGTTTGAGAGCAGTTATAGCAAGGGGATTCACCAAGGGGATTCTCAGCAAGGGGATTCACCAAGATATATTAGAGTATTTGGACTATATGTCTGTACCATAGGCTTAGGGATCATAAAAATAAAGCAAATACCAACAACACGACATGTCACTCACTGTATTATTCCCTTTCAATCAAAACTGAAAATAAATTAAAAAAAACATTTTATCTTGACTAAGCTTTTCTAGTAAAGAAAGAACAAAATATAGGACATATACTGACATCCAAAAACCTACTGAAATATTCTATTTAGCACCGTTCATGAAGAATTATCTTATTATTAAGCTTTTTAGCAATAAAATGTTACCATTAAACATCCTCAGTTTTTTTTAATTTACACAGGAATTATTTATCTTTTAAAGATTAATATTATTCCTGAAGTATTTTTGGTTTCCATACTGCTTTATGAAAACATCAGATGACAAGGTTCCTGCCCCAATAAGCATTTAGTTACTTAATAAATGATGACAATGTTTTTGAAGAATCTCCCACAAAACAGCTGAATATGGAAAATTTTTGGAAACATGGCAGCTTTTTCATTCACTAAATTATTTTACTCCTCTAACAGGTAATGCAACTGTGTTAGTTTACAGAAAACAAAAGTTAAACTTGAATGCATTTATAGCATGCAGATCTGTTTCTTATATATGTGAGAAAGAAACAACTGTAACTCTGAAACTGCAGGTAGCAAACATCCTCTTGAAAATTACTTCAAGGAAAGAGCTGGAGCTTGTCGCTTCTCAAAAGCCTTTGCTATACAGAGTTAAAATGGTAACTTTAAAGAAGGTAGTGTTATTAAGTCTGTCATTTGCTGTCACCACAGGAGTCATCTTCATTTTTAATAAACACATGTGATGCCCATAGTTCCTTTCTCAAGCAAAAATGTGCACACTTTTTTTGACAGAAACTAATCTTTCTAAGACAACCAATTTTTCCAGTACAGTTACATGAAGTAATATTAGAGCACTTTATTTGATAATAAATGTAGTTTGCTAAGTTGAAGGGAAATGACACATGAAATTTCTCAGATCACTTCAATCTGTTCAGTACACTGATTTAATCTTTTCCTGATTTATGTATTGAAAAGAAATGCTGATGATGACTACATAGAAATCTTATATGTGGTATAAGAAAATTCCTAAAATCTAATGGTTTTATTCAGTATTCTCTGCAAATTACAAGTATTAATGACAAGCTATGACTCTACAGACTGCAAATGGTCAGCGACAAAATTCTGTATTAGAAAAGTAGCACAGCAGAATACACCTCTGCTATGAATCACAATGTCTGGCAGGATCCCTTTGGGGATCTATCATTTTTGTCCTACAAATAGTATAAAACGCTAGTTGAGGAGGGTATCATATTAAATTATTTGTAAAACTACCAAGAATCTGGTCTATTAGACTTTTTACAGTTAGATTAGCACCTTTTATCTCAAGCTAAAGAAAATGCAGCTCCAACAAAATTATAATACAGATTGGTGGAAGCTCAGCCAAAATTTTCAAATGTGGGTGCCTGAAGTCAGGCAACTAAATCCATATTTATAAAATAAAATATAATCCAAATCCTTCAAGCACTTATGCTTTATTTTACCCATACCAGCAGTCCCACTAAAGTCAAAGTGAAGCATGTGTGTAAGTGGCTGCAGTAATGCAAGGGAGCTGTTTTTCAGATTTTCACAACATAAGCTTTGGGAGCACACCACCTCTGAAAATCCAGTCATTTACATAGACAAAGGCACCTAGATTTAGGTGCCAAATTTTAGACACCAACGTATGAACATTCTGGCCAGGGATGAGCAGCAATGCCGCATGAAAATGAAGGAACTACAGTAGGCATACCACAAGGCCAGGGAGGCCAACAGTTGATCTGGTGCTGAGCTTCAAACCTGCTGTTTTTACGATGACCTGCAAACCATACTCAGCAGAGATACCAATAGCACCCCACAGACCACTGTGGATACCTGAGTGGAGCTCAAGACACAGAATCCTGCCGTGAATAAATACGAGGAAAAGGTGGAGCAGGAGCAGGAAAACATGGCAAAGGGGGGGAAGGGAAATCCAGCTAAGTCACAAGCTAGGACCTGCTTGAGACTCTCCTGCAGTTTAACCAGCCCCATCAGCCAAGCAATGGACAAGCCCGATGCAGGGGAGAGAACCTCAGGTGTGTGCATGAATCTTTCCCTTGCAATGTTTAAATGGAAAGACAGCACCAGGCCCATTCCAAGTCACCAAAGACACATACATCAACTTTTCATTTTTTTATTCGTATGAGAAGAGGTAGGACTACAAAAACAGGTAGAGACGTTATTTGTTTTTCATTCCCCTATGGGGGTGGGGGGAGAGGAGAGGAGAAGGGGCATGCGGATGTTGATGTACATAGGGATGTCCCTTGTATTTTCCTGAGAGATCTCAATGAACTTTCACAGAGGTATTCTGCAATTCTCTCCCAAAGATGTCTAGGGATTACCACCTTACTTCCTCTGCAGCAGGGCACTTTCTCAAGCCAGTTCATGATAACTTCAGCTGGCATCATTGCAGTAAACAGGCTAGTGGCATAACAGCCTGGGTGGCTTCAGGAGGCCAGCAGCAGCTGCATTCTTTGTGCCTTTGTGATCCTCAGGAGTGAGAGATATCAGCTAAGATCACCACCACCTGTGGAAAATAGTGCCATTTTTCCAGTGCCATTGCCCTATACTTGTACCCATGAAAACAGGGACCAAATTGTTTCATGCAACTACAAATTGTAATGCCCCCTCTCTCTCTCTCTCTCCCTCCCCCCAACCCCTTCATGGACAATACTCACTATGGCTGGGGCTGGAGAGTGGTGCTGTGCAGAGGTTTATTTAAAAATGTAGTGGGAATGGGGGCAGGGAGTTTTGATACTTATTTTTCATGTTCCGTTATGACTGTAAACACAATGATACATCTGTCAGTTTTATTTGTAGTTGCTACCATTGTGAGCTTGAGGGGTGTCCACTCCACATCCACAGAATGTTCAGTTCATTTAAATTGGAAGTTTGTATTGCATTGTCCTATTTTATTTGTACATTGTTTTTTTCACTGCTTTTTTGACAGTCAATAAAATTCAATTTTTGAAAATAAATTCATCTTTCTTAGTTCACCACACATACTGCAGAATGTATAGCAGTACTCAAAGCATCCAGTATTTCTATGTGTACAGCACCACAGAACTCATAATTTCAGTGAATGAGTGCAATAGTTATAAATGTGTAACAAAATAGAATAGTTCATAGGTTCATTATAAGATAGTGTTATGCATAAACACATACCAAGCACTACACAATTCCTGACAGCCCACAAACCTTCAGGGCCAGAGTGCAGACCAGCACAAGCTGACCATAAAAGAGTCTTTCAAGACTTCCTGTAGCTTGAAAGTTCCATGCTGGAATTTCAGCAGACAGCTGCTCCACCTACGTCCTCCACCTTAGTCACAACTTTTCTCCCTTTGCCTCACATATATCATGCAGCATGCAACAGGTAGCTGTAACCATTAAGATATTTCTTTCTCTCTGAGATCTAATTCAATGAGTATACATCACAAGTGTCCCTTCAGTCTAACCAAAGCACATTTAACTGTCGTTCTTCACCTGCTTATCTGGTAGTTGAATCTTTCCTTGGTGCTATCAAGGCAGACAGTATATAAGCCAGGGGAGCAAGAGGTAGGCAATACACTAATTTTGGCAGCTGTACACCCACATAACTTGTGTCGACCAAAGGCTTAGTATTTAAAAACACATATGCAGCAAACTCAGTATAAGAAATACCCCTCAGAACTCGCCGGAGGGAAAAGCTTCATCACAAATTGAAAAACAGTTCATAAGGTTCTCATTTGCTTAATAAAAATACCTATTGGATTAATGAGAAGCTTCCTTGCCAGCATCAGAGTTTATGAGCTCACACCACTAATTATCAAACATGAATGGAGATTGCTGAGCAAGGTTTAGAAAAGCCATATATGATATTTTTAGCTAAAAAAAAATATTAAAGAGAACCTTTTTTAAAATGCCACTTGCTCCCCACATACAATACGGTAAACGCTTTTTTTTATTATTAAGAAAAAAAATCCTACCTGTAAATCAGATTTCCGCAATTTTCTTAAGGTAACTTGGATTTATGGATTTTGCTCTTCTACTTGACAGGTCAATCCAGTGCTATAACCTTTCCCTAGCAAGAGGACTTGCACAGCTGTACTTCAGCTTGAGAAGTTCAAGAAAGTTTATTATTAGGTTTACTAGACATAATTACTGAACCACAGAAGGGTCCAGGAAACAACTTTCTCCTGTAACAGATCCATTTTTCTGGACAGGACCTATAATTTATGAATATTTGCAAAATTGAAGTATAATTCCTTTTTGGAGGTAAAAAGTTCCTCCTGATAGTATATTTGCTGAACTAATTGTGTTCTCATCAATGTGTTTGCCTCTGTGGAGAGGGGCAAATGTTTCCTCTTCTGCTACCTGTGGGACTGTCTTTTGTAAGGGAATTTTTACCCTGCCAAACGAGTTTCCTTTTATTTATTCCTGCTTATTTTCTTCCTCTCCTTCTAGCTTGGCCCACACCCATCTGGAAATCCACAGCTGTTGTTAGTGATTGAAGTGGTTGTGCAGACCAACAGCAACAACAAATGGCTCCTGCTTATGCTTTCCAGTTCAGAAAATATTCTTCTTTTAAAATGGAATAGAGCACTTGGGACATATTCTCTTAGCATTAGAGGTTTTCTCCTCTTACCTCCCCACCAATATTGTTCAGCAACTCTTTCTCTGCTCATGTATCCAGAAGCTTAGCTAAGCCCTACTTTGCTGCCCAACAGATTGCGGACATATCAAGAGGGTTCAGCAAAACAGTTTTAGGACCTGAATTTGTCTTCTCAAGATCAGAGTCATGTTTCTATCCAAGCTGCCCTGGTACTTTTTTGGCAACAGTTTTACATCAGTAGTAGAGCATTTTTGAACCAACACTGGCAGTATACTTCTTCACCAAAATCTGCCTGAAGCTCCAAAGTCTATAAGCAATTTCAGATAAAGGGTGGAAAACTCTTAATAAGGACCTAAGCAGACAACTATTATAATAATTTACTTATGTACCAATGGTGTCAGGTGGGTCTTAGCACTTCAAGCACTCTCTGTGTTGGACTGACAGCTCTCTACCTGGTTATTATACAATTTCCAGAGGACATGGAGGAACATGTTGGAAATTCCTACAGCTGCACTTGTGTGGGGGCTAACAGTCCGGATCTGCATGTCCTCAGGCTACTTTCCATGAGTTATGGTTTTTGTCTTGATCTGTGCATCCATTTCAGAACAATGGTAAGATTAGCTTTCTTACCTTTAATTTTTAATTCTCCTAATATGAACCTATTGCTCTTAATTGACCCTCCCTATGCATATCTAGTATCTAAACAGGTGTGGTTTAGCATGGAATTTTGTCTTCCTTCAAGTGAGGACAAGAGAGAATGTTAAATTGAGCTCAAATGTCAGTGTTATCAACTAAATGGCTGTGCTTGCTTCTTCAGTCTAAATGATGGTAATTGTTTCAGTACTGTGTCTCTACACCTTTTGAAATTGCTGATTTATTTTCCTGACTCCACTTGCTAGTTGCAGATGAAAAAAAGTGGTTACTAACCTTTTGTAATTGTTGTTCTTCAAAATGTATTGCTCATATCCATTCCATGTTAGGTGCATGTGCTCTGCATGCACTGTCAGAGATTTTTCCCTCAGTGGTATCTGTCAGGCTGGCTTTATCACCCTCTGGTGCCAGGTGCTTATGCACTGGTATAAGGTGTGCCACTGGCCATGCAACCTCTCCGTTCCATTTTGCCAGTTAACTCCAAGAGAGGGGTAGGAGGGTGGGTCATGAAATGGACATGAGCAACACATTTTGAAGAACAACAGTTATGAAAGGTAGTAACTGTTTTTCTTCTTCAAGTGCTTGCTTATGTCCATTCCATGTGAGGTGACTCACAAGCAGTACACCAGAAAGTGGGCTTGGAGTTCCTGGATATGCTGACTGTAACACCACTCTCTCGAATCTGGTGTCATCTCAGACCTGTTGGGTGATAGCATAGTGAAATGCAAAGGTATATACTGATGATCAGGCTGCAACCCTGCAGATGTTCTGGATTGGAACCTGTGTGGGGAACATTGCTGATAAAGCCTGGGCTCTTGTGAATGGTTAAGATGGCTGGTGGCGGGACATTCACCTGCTTGTAGCAAGCCTGAATACAAGCAGTTCTCCAGGACGAGATCCTCTGGGCTATCACAGGTAGCCCTCTCATCTTTTCTGCTATTGTTATGAAGAGTTGTGTGGATTTGTGGAAGAGTTTAGTCCTCTCAGTATAGAAGGTGAGGGCACACCTAACATCCAATGAATAAAGACTCTGTTCCTCAGAGTTCTTGTGAGGCTTCAGAAACATGACTGGTTGCTATGGAACTGTGACACGACCTTTCACAAGAAGGCTGGGCAGAGGTGCAGTTGGACATTGTCCTTGAAGAACACCATATAAGGCGGTTCCAACATAAGGTCCTTAATTTCAGAGACCCTTCTGTCGGAGCTGACTGCCACCAAGAAGGCGACCTTCCAACAGAGAAGCAAAAGGGGGCACGATGCTAGTGGTTCAAAGGGAGGACCCATGAGTCTCGACAGAACTAGGTTTAAGTCCCATGTGGGGGATCAACTTACAGACCTGAGGATAGAGTCTCTCCAGCTTCAACCATAAAAGGACATGGCTTATTACAAAAACAAAAATTCATGCACCTTGAAGCTTCCATAACTCTTGTTTGTATCAGTATCATTCTGTAATATGACCTGTCATATATACCTGAGGCAATACAGCATTAAACTATTATTTTAAAAGTTCTAGTTTGTCATTTTCAATATACTGCACTAGTGTCCACGTTAGTGCAAAGGGGACTTTTACTACTGAAAACACATGCTGCTGAGCATAAAAGTGACAACCCTATATAACTGCAACAAAGCTTCATGGTTTGGACATCATAAAATAAGAGGACAGTATAGCAAGTAGCTCCTACTGCTCTTTTAAAAAAAATGATGGGCAGGCCTGGCAATTTAGTCAGTGAGAAGAAAAAGATAACAGAAGACCATCTTACTGCAAGAGAGGAGAAAAGGAAATGTAAATTTTTAAATTAAAACACTAGTTGAACTGTTTTCACTAAAAGAAATAAATTAATGTTTGTGTCAAAACTCAAGGGTGTTTGGCATACAGTTTATCAGCTTTGCATATACTACACAATAGCTGTAAGAGTCTTAGCAAACAGACCTATACGGTGCAGCTAATGTTGTTTGTGTCTTCTATTTGAATGCAGCACTGTACATTGCAATCTGTTTTCCAAAGTCTTAGCATAACATTTACTTCTTAAGCACATAGCTCATCTGTCAAAAAAAATCATCTATAGGGATTGCAGCTATGTCTCCACATGAAGCGCATCCTAGTTGTGTACCAACTGTTATTTAGTGTCTAATTTTTGTTCATTTTTATAAGGAAGAAAATTATTCCATCATGACAAGTTGATTAACTCCTATCAGTATTCTTTTTAGAAAACTAATCAGATATTTCCAGAAAAATATTTAAGATGCTATGATGGGGTGGACTAGGTCCAGAAGCCCCCTGCTGGAGGCCATGGGGTCCTGCCACACCCATCCCAGGAAAGGAACAATGGAGCTAAGTGTTCCAAGCAGTCTAGAGATACTGCAAAGGGCTAGCAAATCAGAGAGGCTGCAGAGAACAGCCAATCAGGGCCCAGGAGGGCCTTATAAAAAGAGCTTCAGAACCAGAGACAGGTAGTTCCTTGCTGGAGCTAGAGGGGTGCAATTTGTGCTCTGAGCTGGCCAAAAGGAATGGCAGCACCCTGGACAGCTCAGTGCTGGCAGGGACTGGGGGAATGAGAAAGAGCTCCTGGCAGGTTGTTGGGCCTGAACACAGAAAAGCCCTGACCTAAGGGTGAAGCATTAGTGAAGGGTGGGGATGTGGAGAAGTGGCTCAGGGAACTGAAAGCAGTTTTGTTAAAGGGACATAGTGGCATGTGGCCGCTATTCTTAGGGTCCCTGGGCTGGGACCTGGAGTAGTGGGTGGGCCCAGGTCCCCCCATGGCCCTGTGGGAAGTGGCCTATAATTGAACAGTGATAAAACCCTGGAAGGGGAATTGAACTGTTAAGAGGCCCACCTGGAGCCAGAACAGACCAAGAGAGCAAACCATTGCCTCCAGGGAGAAAGCTCTGGGGT
Organism: Chelonoidis abingdonii; assembly: GCF_003597395.2. Classification (NCBI taxonomy): domain Eukaryota; kingdom Metazoa; phylum Chordata; order Testudines; family Testudinidae; genus Chelonoidis; species Chelonoidis abingdonii. The sequence continues at coordinate 10,054,021 of NC_133777.1, forward strand.
GGCCTGATACCAGGGCCAGGACTGTTTAAAGACTGCAGACACACCTGACCAGAAGGGATGCTCCTGAGAGGTCGGTGCTATGCTGTTACAGATACTCTCACCTGATGTTGCTATAGATAGGATTATTCACTGTAGTAAGGACTACAGCTGCTAGAAAATATTTTCAGGCCCCAACCAGTGACTCAACCCTCTGGTGAATCCAAAATTGTCTTCTGAGAGTTGAGGTATATTCTATAGATTCTAAAGCTTTCATTTAAAAATAAATATTTCTAGACTTCTAGCTACAAAAATAATCTTCAAAATATAAACTGAGGCTACTCTAATTTATGGACTGGAATCAGATGACTGGGGTGTGTGTGAGGGGGGAGAACATAGGTAGATCTGGAGTTGCAGCCTAAAAGAGGCCCAGGAACCATGCACTTAATGGCTTGAAATTATTGCTCTGCTACATTGTGAATTAGTAGGTGAATTCTGACTTCCACAATCCCACAAGATATAGTGTTTTTCAGTTAATCCCAGAACATGATTCCAAGGAAGTGCTGTTTTTGTTACTTGTAGGCAATTTTATTTGAGAGTAATCTTCAGAAGAAAACAGTATTTGCCATTATAAATGTACATTATTGTCATAAACAGGTAAGAAAAGTTAATAGCACAGAAGTATTTTATATCTCTTTGACTGTAAAGGGTTAACAAGTTCAGCAAGCCTGGCTGTCACCTGACCGGAGGACCAATCAGGAGACAGGATACTTTCAAATCTTGAGGGAGGGAAGTTTCTGTGTGTGCTGTTAGTTTTTGGTTGTTGTTCACTCTGGGGGTCAGAGGAACCAGACGTGGCACCAGGTTTTCTCCAATCTCCCTGATACATGGCCTCTTTATAAGTTCAAATTATGTGAGTACTAAGTAGATAAGGGTTCAGCTTTACTGTTTGTTTCTTTATTTGCACAAAATGTGCATGTTTGGCTGAATGGAGTTTTAATTGTGTATTTGGTCTGGAGAGTATCCTAGTTGCCCTTATAGCAAAACTCTGTACTCTTCCATTAAAATTACAAAGATAATTCTTTTCTCTCTTTAATTTAAAGGTTTTCTTGTTTAAGACCCTGATTGTTTTTTTATTCTGGTGAGACCGCAGGGGACTGGTCTGGAGTTCACCAGGGAATTGGTGGAGACAACGCGCGGGAAGGGGGGGAAAAGGTAGTTCTCTCAATGTTGCCAGGATTACTGTCTCTCTCAGAGGTCTGGTAAGGGGGAGAGCGAAGGGGTGGACAGGTGCATTTCCTCTCTGTTAAGATTCAGAGTTGACTTCACAGCGATCTTCCAGGGTGAGCCGGAGGGGAGCCTGGCGGGGCAATGGTTGGGGAAAGGGATTTTCTTTCCTGTGAATATTGACGATCCAGACGGTCTGTGGTCTTGGGGGTCCCCGGGCAAGGTTTTGGGGGGACCAGAGTGTACCAGGCACTGGAATTCCTGATTGGTGGCAGCGCTACAGGTTCTAAGCTGGTAATTAAGCTTAGAGGAATTCATGCTGGTACCCCATCTTTTGGACGCTAAGGTTCAGAGTGGGGAATTATACCATGACAATTATACATATACTGTAGATCTGGGGTTCACATAAAGTCTCCAAATGCACCTAGCAACAGTTGCCACAGACCATTACAAGGCTTTGTTTCTTTTTCCCTCCACATAAAAAGCACAGCAAAACTGCCCTTTTAAAGAAGAATTTCATATATATTAGGTTTTATATTAATTACATAACATAATTATATATCTCAAAGAGGGACAATAAAACAGGAACTATCAGCACAAAAGTGACTCTAAACTTTTTTTGTTTTCTTTATAAAGGGATCCTCTTTTTTTTTAAATCCAGCATTAAGTTCCGCACCTTAAATTCACTGATGATAACTCATGGGTGTAATTGGCTTCACAATTTTCATTTTATCGTTCCACTAAATTAGAGTTTAACGTTCTCCCTTACAGAATTATTAGCCTGCACTACCTCCACATACACTAAGGGCTTGTCTACACTTACCAGGAGATCAATGAGTGGCAATTGATGCATCTGTGGTTGATTTAGCGGGTTTAGTGAAGAGCATCTCCCATCAACATCGTGTCGTGTGGACCACACAGTAAGTAGGTCTAAGCTACATCAATTTGAGCTACACTATTCACATAACTCAAATTGCATAGCTTAGATCAAATTTCCCCTGTAGCACAGACAAGGCCCAAGATATATTTGCAGTGGCTTGGTAGGCCATCAATGGAGCTGCATGAGTTCATCCCTGCAAAAAACTCTGTAGATTGCTACAGAAGAATTATCTATTACGATGCACACAAATGACTCAGTAGGCTCAAAACAGAAAGTCTTACATTTTGAATCATCTAGTCCAAAGCAGGACCTAATCCCAACTAAATCATCCCAGCCAAGGCTTTGTCAAGCTTGACCTTAAAGACCTCTAAAGAAGGAGATTCCACCACCTCCCTAGGTAACCCATTCCAGCGCTTCACCACCCTCCTAGTGAAAATGTTTTTCCTAATAGCCAACCTAAACCTCCCCTACTGCAACTTGAAACCATTACTCCTTGTTCTATCATCTGGTACCACTTAGAACAGTGTAGATCCATCCTCTGTGGAACCTCCTTTCAGGTAGTTGAAGGCTGCGATCAAATCCCCCCTCATTCTTCTCTTCTGCAGAATAAATAATCCCAGTACCCTCAGCCTCTCCTCAGAAGTCATGTGCTCGAGCCCCTAATCATTTTTGTTGTCCTCTGCTGGACTCTTTCTAATTTTTCCACATCCTTCTTGTAGTGTGAGGCCCAAAACTGGACACAGTACTCCAGATGAAGCCTCACCAATGCCAAATACAGGGGAATGATCATATCCCTTGATCTGCTGGCAATCCTCCTACTTATACGACCCAAAATGTCGTTAGTCTTCTTGGCAACAAGGGTACACTGTTGACCCATATCCAGCTTCTCGTCCACTGTAACCCCTAGGTCCTTTTCTGCAGAACTGCTGCCGAGCCACTCAGTCCCTAGTCTGTAGCAGTGCATGGGATTCTTCCTTCCTAAGTGCAGGACTCTGCACTTGTCCTTGCTGAACCTCATCAGATTCCTTTTGTCCCAATCCTCTAATTTGTCTTGGTCCCTCTGTACACTATCCCTACCCTCCAGTGTATCTACCACTCCTCTCAGTTTAATGTCATCTGCAAACTTGCTGAGGGTGCAATCCACACCATCCTCCAGATCATTAATAAAGATATTGAACAAAACCGGCCCCAGGACTGACCCTTGGGGCACTCTGCTTGATACCAGCTGCCAACTAGATATGGAGTCATTGATCACTACCCGTTGAGCCCAACAATCTAGCCAGCTTTTCAGAATAAATGACTTAAGTCTGTTGATGGCTAGGCCAGAATATGTCAAACCACCAGTTTGTGGACCTGCACCTCCAGAGCCAAGACCAAATCAGAAGGTTTTAGAATTGTCTGCCAGACTTGACAGTGGTGCTCTAATCACTAGCTATGCATATTAATAAAAGCATATTTCCTGTTCCTTTAGCCAGTTATTTTCTGGTTAAATTTTGAAGAAAGTTCCTCCCTAAGAGCTGGTTGTTTAGTGTGTTACTGTGACAGGCAGAAGAACAATGGGACACAAAATGTTACAGAAAAAGGAACTAATGAGAGGCCGTTGAAATCATTCCAAACCAGTATGCTGTAGATGCAGAGAATTTTCCTTAATAATAATCTATGCTCTGAAGGCCCCTCATATTTTTGTTTGGTGTTCAGTACATAACATTACAGTAAAGTAATTTAAAACAATACTTTCTGGTTACCTTTAAGATGAATTTGATTAAATATACAAAGGTAATTTCTACTCTTCACCCAAGAATTTTGGAAGCTAGTTTTTATTAAATTATATAAAGAAGACATTTCTTGGTACATATGAAAGGTTTTAGGGAGCCATGCATCATGCTCAGGACTCAAGGATGTTACCACAGATAGCACAATTTCATGCACTTGCTTTTTACCTCTAAGAAGCTGGATTCAAATTCGATCCTAAAACAAGTGAAAGGGTGTAAGTGGTCTCATGCTATTCCTTTGTCCACATTACAAAGCCACCACATTATCTAATACAATTGCTTAGCCATGATCCTAAACACAATCACACAATATCCTACTTAGGTGTGACTGCAAATGAGGTGACAGCAATGGTACTATAACATTTCAGAAGAACTATACAGGCAAAATTAGTATAATGTAGATGCATACTATGCCTGATTTTAGCCAGTGCTACAAATCTCTCTCTTTCTTCACCATCTAAATTTACGCAGTAATAATCCATGCCATATTCTGAAACTTATATTTGAATGATGACATTATTAATCAGTTCAGAGTTTCCCTTAACTTTCTAAATATCACACCCCCTTAAAAATTCAGGAGCAATACAGCTAATAAGATTATCAGTACAATCAACAGAATGTTGAGAATTGCTCTGGGGTCACACGTGTATTGGTTATAAGCTTTTTAGATCATCAAATTTTAAAAAGAGGTGATCCCACAATAAGAACCCCAAGAGACACTTATCTTTCAATTTTCTATTAGAGCAACTATGGAAAGAAAGACATACAATCCTGTATAAAAACAATAAAAATAAATAACTTCATTTTCCAGTGAAATTCTGTAATTACATTATTCAATAAAAAAAAGGTGTAAAGACTGAATGGCACTTGATGTATTTTCAGTCGGGTTATATTACAGTAGTCAGAAATTATTGTTCTTAAAATAAAAAAACTTAGTATGTTTCTTATTAAAGAAAAGGTGCATTTTGATATACACCACCACAGATTCAATGATGCCAATATCCAGCAAGGGCCGTGAGGCACACAAAGTGTAATTATTACTTCAAACATAAAAATAAAAGATCTGGCACTGCAGATAACAAGTTTAGGAATTTTGAAACACAAATACTAGATGTAAAATAAGAACATTTAGATCAGGGGTTCTCAAACTGGGGGTTGGGACCCCTCAGGGGGTCACGAGCTGTCGACCTCCACCCCAAACCCTGCTTGCCCCCAGCATTTATAATGGTGTTAAATATATTAAAAAGTGTATTTAATTTATTAGGGGGGTCGCACTCAGAGGCTTGCTGAGTGAAAGGGGTCGCCAGTAAAAAAGTTTGAGACCCACTTATTTAGATGAAATACTACAAAGTTATTGAGCTACTTAATAAAGAACTAGCAACTACTTCCCACTCTATTAGAAACCATCAGTTTGTTTAATTAAAAGTGAATTATTAGAAAGACAAAGGTAGGGGGGGTTTCCTGTAATTTTCATTTTTCCCAATATGGATCCACTACTCTGGACAGAGATTATAAAGCATGTCCATCCAGTCAAATAAATGGAGGTGAGGCAGAGTTCCTTCTTCATTTGTGTGTCAAACTGGAACTGAAAGCTCTTCCTGATGGCTCAATCAACCATGATTCTCCCAGAGGAGTACTTCCAAAGGTGAAAAGATGCAACAAATAGGACAATTATCATTTAAACTGATTAAATAAACATAAGCATTATGTTGATGACATTCTGCAACATTTTTAGCTCCATTTGACTTTTCCTCTTATCCTGACTTGACAGAAATCCCAGTTAAGCCAAATCTCTACAGAACAGATCCCCCACTTGAGCTGAAAACCCCAAATCTATTGATCTTCAGGGTAAACTACAAGGTGGAATTCTGAGGGAAATCAGATTTGTGGGAATGGAGTTTGGTGTTCTACAGATGATTTAACTTTTTTTATATATAATTTATGGCAGGGATTACTAGGAGCGGAGTCCTTTTAATATGTTGTATAAATATAAATAAGTAAATAAATACTAGGTAAACAAAGATAGAGTCTATCTTGAACAATGGATCATTACATATATGAAATCAAACTTTGCTTTTCTCTTACGAAGGATCCACTACTCTAAATAGAAATCATAACTCAAAGTAGCAAGCAGTGATCAACAAACACCACAGCTACATTTTAGTCATGGGTACTTTTAGTAAAAGTCATGGACAAGTCACAAGCAGTAAACAAAAATTCATGGCCCGTGACCTATCCAGGACTTTTACTATATACGCTTAACTAAAGTTTGAGTGAGGTGCTGCAGATGCTGGCAGAGGTGGCCCGGGACCCCTGCTGGTGCTGGGGGGGAGGTTTGGTAGGGCTGGTGGGGCTCCCTACTCGTTTCCATGTGTCCCTGCAGCTCCTAGGTGGCAGAGGAGCCAGGGGGCTCCAGTGCTGCTCCCGCCACAAGCACCGGCAGTTCCCATTGGCTGGGAACTGCAGCCAATGAGACCTGTGGGGTTGGGGCTTGCAAGCACAGGCAGCAAGCAGAGCTCCCTGGCCTCTCCACCTAGGAGCTGCGGAGCCATGCCAGTGGGAGCCAGGGAGTCCTCCACCCTGAGGTAAGCACCTCCCCTGCCCTGAGCCTCCTCCCACACACCCTGTCATAAACAGATAGTAAAGGATTAACAAGTCCAGTAAACCTGGCTAACACTTGACCAGAGGACCAATCAGGAGATAAGATACTTTCAAATCTCAGTGGAGGGAAGTCTTTGTTTTGTGCTGCTTTCGTTGTTCTCTGTTCTCTCAGGGATCTAAGAGGGACCAGACAGGTATACAGACTCCCTATTCTCCCACATCACCAGTCTCCAGTAACCCACCTCGGCCCAGTGACCAGTCAGCTGGGCGATGCTTTAAATGTAATGAACTGGGACATATAAAGGCCAACTGCCC